>NW_026969372.1:300000-600000 GCF_028390025.1 Pseudophryne corroboree
ATGCAATGGTACAAGACAGCTTTTCCTTGCCAATATCTCTCTTTTGCAAAGAGCTGCGCATTGGAAAATTCAGGGCTATGTCGTGTAGATGATGGCCTAACAGGAGGCTTTAAAATTGTCTTTCTAGTGTCCTTCGTTTGGGAGAAAAATGCAAAGGTACAAGACAGCTTTTCCTTGCCAATATCTCTCTTTTGCAAAGAGCTACGCATTGGAAAATTCAGGGCTATGTAGTGTAGATGATGGCCTAACAGGAGGCTTTAAAATTTTCTTTCTAGTGTCCTTCGTTTGGGAGAAAAATGCAATGGTACAAGACAGCTTTTCCTTGCCAATATATCTCTTTTGCAAAGAGCTGCGCATTGGAAAATTCAGGGCTATGTCGTGTAGATGATGGCCTAACAGGAGGCTTAAAAATTTTCTTTCTAGTGTCCTTCGTTTGGGAGAAAAATGCAAAGGTACAAGACAGCTTTTCCTTGCCAATATCTCTCTTTTGCAAAGAGCTACGCATTGGAAAATTCAGGGCTATGTCGTGTAGATGATGGCCTAACAGGAGGCTTTAAAATTTTCTTTCTAGTGACCTTCGTTTGGGAGAAAAATGCAAAGGTACAAGACAGCTTTTCCTTGCCAATATCTCTCTTTTGCAAAGAGCTGCGCATTGGAAAATTCAGGGCTATGTCGTGTAGATGATGGCCTAACAGGAGGCTTTAAAATTTTCTTTCTAGTGTCCTTCGTTTGGGAGAAAAATGCAAAGGTACAAGACAGCTTTTCCTTGCCAATATCTCTCTTTTGCAAAGAGCTGCGCATTGGAAAATTCAGGGCTATGTCGTGTAGATGATGGCCTAACAGGAGGCTTTAAAATGTTCTTTCTAGTGTCCTTCGTTTGGGAGAAAAATGCAATGGTACAAGACAGCTTTTCCTTGCCAATATCTCTCTTTTGCAAAGAGCTGCGCATTGGAAAATTCAGGGCTATGTCGTGTAGATGATGGCCTAACAGGAGGCTTTAAAATTTTCTTTCTAGTGTCCTTCGTTTGGGAGAAAAATGCAAAGGTACAAGACAGCTTTTCCTTGCCAATATCTCTCTTTTGCAAAGAGCTACGCATTGGAAAATTCAGGGCTATGTCGTGTAGATGATGGCATAACAGGAGGCTTTAAAATTTTCTTTCTAGTGACCTTCGTTTGGGAGAAAAATGCAATGGTACAAGACAGCTTTTCCTTGCCAATATCTCTCTTTTGCAAAGAGCTGCGCATTGGAAAATTCAGGGCTATGTCGTGTAGATGATGGCCTAACAGGAGGCTTTAAAATTTTCTTTCTAGTGTCCTTCGTTTGGGAGAAAAATGCAAAGGTACAAGACAGCTTTTCCTTGCCAATATCTCTCTTTTGCAAAGAGCTACGCATTGGAAAATTCAGGGCTATGTCGTGTAGATGATGGCCTAACAGGAGGCTTTAAAATTTTCTTTCTAGTGTCCTTCGTTTGGGAGAAAAATGCAAAGGTACAAGACAGCTTTTCCTTGCCAATATCTCTCTTTTGCAAAGAGCTACGCATTGGAAAATTCAGGGCTATGTCGTGTAGATGATGGCCTAACAGGAGGCTTTAAAATTTTCTTTCTAGTGACCTTCGTTTGGGAGAAAAATGCAAAGGTACAAGACAGCTTTTCCTTGCTAATATCTCTCTTTTGCAAAGAGCTGCGCATTGGAAAATTCAGGGCTATGTCGTGTAGATGATGGCCTAACAGGAGGCTTTAAAATTTTCTTTCTAGTGTCCTTCGTTTGGGAGAAAAATGCAATGGTACAAGACAGCTTTTCCTTGCCAATATCTCTCTTTTGCAAAGAGCTGCGCATTGGAAAATTCAGGGCTATGTCGTGTAGATGATGGCCTAACAGGAGGCTTTAAAATTTTCTTTCTAGTGTCCTTCGTTTGGGAGAAAAATGCAAAGGTACAAGACAGCTTTTCCTTGCCAATATCTCTCTTTTGCAAAGAGCTACGCATTGGAAAATTCAGGGCTATGTCGTGTAGATGATGGCCTAACAGGAGGCTTTAAAATTTTCTTTCTAGTGTCCTTCGTTTGGGAGAAAAATGCAAAGGTACAAGACAGCTTTTCCTTGCCAATATCTCTCTTTTGCAAAGAGCTACGCATTGGAAAATTCAGGGCTATGTCGTGTAGATGATGGCCTAACAGGAGGCTTTAAAATTTTCTTTCTAGTGACCTTCGTTTGGGAGAAAAATGCAAAGGTACAAGACAGCTTTTCCTTGCTAATATCTCTCTTTTGCAAAGAGCTGCGCATTGGAAAATTCAGGGCTATGTCGTGTAGATGATGGCCTAACAGGAGGCTTTAAAATTTTCTTTCTAGTGTCCTTCGTTTGGGAGAAAAATGCAAAGGTACAAGACAGCTTTTCCTTGCCAATATCTCTCTTTTGCAAAGAGCTACTCATTGGAAAATTCAGGGCTATGTCGTGTAGATGATGGCCTAACAGGAGGCTTTAAAATTTTCTTTCTAGTGACCTTCGTTTGGGAGAAAAATGCAAAGGTACAAGACAGCTTTTCCTTGCCAATATCTCTCTTTTGCAAAGAGCTACGCATTGGAAAATTCAGGGCTATGTCGTGTAGATGATGGCCTAACAGGAGGCTTTAAAATTTTCTTTCTAGTGACCTTCGTTTGGGAGAAAAATGCAAAGGTACAAGACAGCTTTTCTTTGCCAATATCTCTCTTTTGCAAAGAGCTGCGCATTGGAAAATTCAGGGCTATGTCGTGTAGATGATGGCCTAACAGGAGGCTTTAAAATGTTCTTTTTAGTGTCCTTCGTTTGGGAGAAAAATGCAATGGTACAAGACAGCTTTTCCTTGCCAATATCTCTCTTGTGCAAAGAGCTGCGCATTGGAAAATTCAGGGCTATGTCGTGTAGATGATGGCCTAACAGGAGGCTTTAAAATTTTCTTTCTAGTGTCCTTCGTTTGGGAGAAAAATGCAAAGGTACAAGACAGCTTTTCCTTGCCAATATCTCTCTTTTGCAAAGAGCTACGCATTGGAAAATTCAGGGCTATGTCGTGTAGATGATGGCCTAACAGGAGGCTTTAAAATTTTCTTTCTAGTGTCCTTCGTTTGGGAGAAAAATGCAAAGGTACAAGACAGCTTTTCCTTGCCAATATATCTCTTTTGCAAAGAGCTGCGCATTGGAAAATTCAGGGCTATGTCGTGTAGATGATGGCCTAACAGGAGGCTTTAAAATTTTCTTTCTAGTGTCCTTCGTTTGGGAGAAAAATGCAATGGTACAAGACAGCTTTTCCTTGCCAATATCTCTCTTTTGCAAAGAGCTGCGCATTGGAAAATTCAGGGCTATGTCGTGTAGATGATGGCCTAACAGGAGGCTTTAAAATTTTCTTTCTAGTGTCCTTCGTTTGGGAGAAAAATGCAAAGGTACAAGACAGCTTTTCCTTGCCAATATCTCTCTTTTGCAAAGAGCTACGCATTGGAAAATTCAGGGCTATGTCGTGTAGATGATGGCTTAACAGGAGGCTTTAAAATTTTCTTTCTAGTGTCCTTCGTTTGGGAGAAAAATGCAAAGGTACAAGACAGCTTTTCCTTGCCAATATCTCTCTTTTGCAAAGAGCTACGCATTGGAAAATTCAGGGCTATGTCGTGTAGATGATGGCCTAACAGGAGGCTTTAAAATTTTCTTTCTAGTGACCTTCGTTTGGGAGAAAAATGCAAAGGTACAAGACAGCTTTTCCTTGCTAATATCTCTCTTTTGCAAAGAGCTGCGCATTGGAAAATTCAGGGCTATGTCGTGTAGATGATTGCCTAACAGGAGGCTTTAAAATTTTCTTTCTAGTGTCCTTCGTTTGGGAGAAAAATGCAAAGGTACAAGACAGCTTTTCCTTGCCAATATCTCTCTTTTGCAAAGAGCTACTCATTGGAAAATTCAGGGCTATGTCGTGTAGATGATGGCCTAACAGGAGGCTTTACAATTTTCTTTCTAGTGACCTTCGTTTGGGAGAAAAATGCAAAGGTACAAGACAGCTTTTCCTTGCCAATATCTCTCTTTTGCAAAGAGCTGCGCATTGGAAAATTCAGGGCTATGTCGTGTAGATGATGGCCTAACAGGAGGCTTTAAAATTTTCTTTCTAGTGTCCTTCGTTTGGGAGAAAAATGCAATGGTACAAGACAGCTTTTCCTTGCCAATATCTCTCTTTTGCAAAGAGCTGCGCATTGGAAAATTCAGGGCTATGTCGTGTAGATGATGGCCTAACAGGAGGCTTTAAAATTTTCTTTCTAGTGTCCTTCGTTTGGGAGAAAAATGCAAAGGTACAAGACAGCCTTTCCTTGCCAATATCTCTCTTTTGCAAAGAGCTACGCATTGGAAAATTCAGGGCTATGTCGTGTAGATGATGGCCTAACAGGAGGCTTTAAAATTTTCTTTCTAGTGACCTTCGTTTGGGAGAAAAATGCAAAGGTACAAGACAGCTTTTCCTTGCCAATATCTCTCTTTTGCAAAGAGCTGCGCATTGGAAAATTCAGGGCTATGTCGTGTAGATGATGGCCTAACAGGAGGCTTTAAAATTTTCTTTCTAGTGTCCTTCGTTTGGGAGAAAAATGCAAAGGTACAAGACAGCTTTTCCTTGCCAATATCTCTCTTTTGCAAAGAGCTACGGATTGGAAAATTCAGGGCTATGTCGTGTAGATGATGGCCTAACAGGAGGCTTTAAAATTTTCTTTCTAGTGTCCTTCGTTTGGGAGAAAAATGCAAAGGTACAAGACAGCTTTTCCTTGCCAATATCTCTCTTTTGCAAAGAGCTACGCATTGGAAAATTCAGGGCTATGTCGTGTAGATGATGGCCTAACAGGAGGCTTTACAATTTTCTTTCTAGTGTCCTTCGTTTGGGAGAAAAATGCAAAGGTACAAGACAGCTTTTCCTTGCCAATATCTCTCTTTTGCAAAGAGCTACGCATTGGAAAATTCAGGGCTATGTCGTGTAGATGATGGCCTAACAGGAGGCTTTAAAATTTTCTTTCTAGTGACCTTCGTTTGGGAGAAAAATGCAAAGGTACAAGACAGCTTTTCCTTGCTAATATCTCTCTTTTGCAAAGAGCTGCGCATTGGAAAATTCAGGGCTATGTCGTGTAGATGATGGCCTAACAGGAGGCTTTAAAATTTTCTTTCTAGTGTCCTTCGTTTGGGAGAAAAATGCAATGGTACAAGACAGCTTTTCCTTGCCAATATCTCTCTTTTGCAAAGAGCTGCGCATTGGAAAATTCAGGGCTATGTCGTGTAGATGATGGTCTAACAGGAGGCTTTAAGATTTTCTTTCTAGTGTCCTTCGTTTGGGAGAAAAATGCAAAGGTACAAGACAGCTTTTCCTTGCCAATATCTCTCTTTTGCAAAGAGCTACGCATTGGAAAATTCAGGGCTATGTCGTGTAGATGATGGCCTAACAGGAGGCTTTAAAATTTTCTTTCTAGTGTCCTTCGTTTGGGAGAAAAATGCAAAGGTACAAGACAGCTTTTCCTTGCCAATATCTCTCTTTTGCAAAGAGCTACGCATTGGAAAATTCAGGGCTATGTCGTGTAGATGATGGCCTAACAGGAGGCTTTAAAATTTTCTTTCTAGTGACCTTCGTTTGGGAGAAAAATGCAAAGGTACAAGACAGCTTTTCCTTGCTAATATCTCTCTTTTGCAAAGAGCTGCGCATTGGAAAATTCAGGGCTATGTCGTGTAGATGATGGCCTAACAGGAGGCTTTAAAATTTTCTTTCTAGTGTCCTTCGTTTGGGAGAAAAATGCAAAGGTACAAGACAGCTTTTCCTTGCCAATATCTCTCTTTTGCAAAGAGCTACTCATTGGAAAATTCAGGGCTATGTCGTGTAGATGATGGCCTAACAGGAGGCTTTAAAATTTTCTTTCTAGTGACCTTCGTTTGGGAGAAAAATGCAAAGGTACAAGACAGCTTTTCCTTGCCAATATCTCTCTTTTGCAAAGAGCTGCGCATTGGAAAATTCAGGGCTATGTCGTGTAGATGATGGCCTAACAGGAGGCTTTAAAATTTTCTTTCTAGTGTCCTTCGTTTGGGAGAAAAATGCAATGGTACAAGACAGCTTTTCCTTGCCAATATCTCTCTTTTGCAAAGAGCTGCGCATTGGAAAATCCAGGGCTATGTCGTGTAGATGATGGCCTAACAGGAGGCTTTAAAATTTTCTTTCTAGTGTCCTTCGTTTGGGAGAAAAATGCAAAGGTACAAGACAGCTTTTCCTTGCCAATATCTCTCTTTTGCAAAGAGCTACGCATTGGAAAATTCAGGGCTATGTCGTGTAGATGATGGCCTAACAGGAGGCTTTAAAATTTTCTTTCTAGTGACCTTCGTTTGGGAGAAAAATGCAAAGGTACAAGACAGCTTTTCCTTGCCAATATCTCTCTTTTGCAAAGAGCTGCGCATTGGAAAATTCAGGGCTATGTCGTGTAGATGATGGCCTAACAGGAGGCTTTAAAATTTTCTTTCTAGTGTCCTTCGTTTGGGAGAAAAATGCAAAGGTACAAGACAGCTTTTCCTTGCCAATATCTCTCTTTTGCAAAGAGCTACGGATTGGAAAATTCAGGGCTATGTCGTGTAGATGATGGCCTAACAGGAGGCTTTAAAATTTTCTTTCTAGTGTCCTTCGTTTGGGAGAAAAATGCAAAGGTACAAGACAGCTTTTCCTTGCCAATATCTCTCTTTTGCAAAGAGCTACGCATTGGAAAATTCAGGGCTATGTCGTGTAGATGATGGCCTAACAGGAGGCTTTAAAATTTTCTTTCTAGTGTCCTTCGTTTGGGTGAAAAATGCAAAGGTACAAGACAGCTTTTCCTTGCCAATATCTCTCTTTTGCAAAGAGCTACGCATTGGAAAATTCAGGGCTATGTCGTGTAGATGATGGCCTAACAGGAGGCTTTAAAATTTTCTTTCTAGTGACCTTCGTTTGGGAGAAAAATGCAAAGGTACAAGACAGCTTTTCCTTGCCAATATCTCTCTTTTGCAAAGAGCTGCGCATTGGAAAATTCAGGGCTATGTCGTGTAGATGATGGCCTAACAGGAGGCTTTAAAATTTTCTTTCTAGTGTCCTTCGTTTGGGAGAAAAATGCAAAGGTACAAGACAGCTTTTCCTTGCCAATATCTCTCTTTTGCAAAGAGCTACGGATTGGAAAATTCAGGGCTATGTCGTGTAGATGATGGCCTAACAGGAGGCTTTAAAATTTTCTTTCTAGTGTCCTTCGTTTGGGAGAAAAATGCAAAGGTACAAGACAGCTTTTCCTTGCCAATATCTCTCTTTTGCAAAGAGCTACGCATTGGAAAATTCAGGGCTATGTCGTGTAGATGATGGCCTAACAGGAGGCTTTAAAATTTTCTTTCTAGTGTCCTTCGTTTGGGTGAAAAATGCAAAGGTACAAGACAGCTTTTCCTTGCCAATATCTCTCTTTTGCAAAGAGCTACGCATTGGAAAATTCAGGGCTATGTCGTGTAGATGATGGCCTAACAGGAGGCTTTAAAATTTTCTTTCTAGTGACCTTCGTTTGGGAGAAAAATGCAAAGGTACAAGACAGCTTTTCCTTGCTAATATCTCTCTTTTGCAAAGAGCTGCGCATTGGAAAATTCAGGGCTATGTCGTGTAGATGATGGCCTAACAGGAGGCTTTAAAATTTTCTTTCTAGTGTCCTTCGTTTGGGAGAAAAATGCAAAAGTACAATGCTGCTTTTCCTTGCTAATATCTCTCTTTTGCAAAGAGCTAGGCATTGGAAAATGCAGGGCTATAACGTGTAGATGAAGCACTAACAGGAGGCTTTAAAATTTTCTTTCTAGTGTCTTTCGTTTGGGAGAAAAATGCAAAGGTACAATGCTGCTTTTCCTTGCCGATAACTCTCTTTTGCAAAGAGATAGGCATTGGAAAATGCAGGGCTATAACGTGTAGATGAAGCACTAACAGGAGGCTTTAACATTTTCATTCTAGTGTCTTTCGTTTGGGAGAAAAATGCAAAGGTACAATACAGCTTTTCCTTGCCGATATCTCTCTTTTGCAAAGAGCTACGCATTGGAAAATTCAGGGCTATGTCGTGTAGATGATGGCCTAACAGGAGGCTTTAAAATTTTCTTTCTAGTGTCCTTCGTTTGGGAGAAAAATGCAATGGTACAAGACAGCTTTTCAATGCCAATATATCTCTTTTGCAAAGAGCTGCGCATTGGAAAATTCAGGGCTATGTCGTGTAGATGATGGCCTAACAGGAGGCTTTAAAATTTTCTTTCTAGTGTCCTTCGTTTGGGAGAAAAATGCAAAGGTACAAGACAGCTTTTCCTTGCCAATATCTCTCTTTTGCAAAGAGCTACGGATTGGAAAATTCAGGGCTATGTCGTGTATATGATGGCCTAACAGGAGGCTTTAAAATTTTCTTTCTAGTGTCCTTCGTTTGGGAGAAAAATGCAAAGGTACAAGACAGCTTTTCCTTGCCAATATCTCTCTTTTGCAAAGAGCTACGCATTGGAAAATTCAGGGCTATCAAATCTAACTACATCAGAGAAGGCCAGGTACCCTACACCATAACAGGGGGTTTGAAATTTTGACTTGTCTACTTAAAGATCAACAAAATCTGATAACAAGGTCAATTAAGTCCCTGGGTGGGATTGAACCACCAACCATTTGGTTAATAGCCTTACACACTAACTGATTGCGCCACAGCGACACTTTGCAAAAGTACATACTGACAAAGGCTAATAAGCATTCATCTAGAACGATTCCTAGAAACATTTTAAAAAGTCAATAATGTGGAGAGTTTTTGTAAGATGTTACTTCCATCAACAAATTAAGAAACATATTGGTACTTTCCCATGACGAGTGAGTGCTTCAGGATCTTTTGCACTTACATGTGCAGCAGAGTACTGTAATGGAAGCATGCTGGGTCCATAACCCAGAGGTAGGTAGATTGAAACTATCCTCTGCTATATGCATTTTTTTTGTTCATTAAAGTAATCCAAAACTGGGATTGATATTTTAGCTTTTATTTTTACTTAAAGTACAATAACTTTTACCATTTTAATTTGTTTTAATAGTATATTGACAGTATTGTTTTCTTTCAAAAATCCAATTAATTTTCTTTACCCGATTATTAAAATGGTAACTGACAAAAACAAACTACATTGTCACCAGAAGAGCAATACAAAATGTACAAGTGATATATTAAAATCATCTTTCCAGCTTGAATTTCAATGATGCATTGGGGCAACGATTTTGTGAGAAACATCTTCACCCTTAAATAAAGATTTTCTTAATTCCTTACCTGTGTGCTAATTAGATATCACCTTGTTTTCACATTAAACAGACTTCCACATGAGAAAGCAGCAAGGATGCAGTGGCGTTAATGTTTCCTGGTGTCAACCTGTATTATTTCAGTAGATATTGAAATGAGGATGCATCTTGCTGCCTTTCCAATGAAGCAAGTTTAATTTAGTAATAGGTGAAAAACCATCCCTACAAAGGTGTTAATCAGAGACTTGGCTTTGTGGACACTTTTCAGAGAACAAATTTGTTAGCATAAAAATAAAGCCAGAAAATGAAGAGCTGTTAAATCACTCAATTGGATTTTTTTGCCAGCATATTTCTTTTTCTCTGCAACCCACTGCTAAATTGTGCTTCCTAGCTGTTTTTATAAAATCACTGAATCAAATCTAACTCTGATTACATCAGAGAAGGCCAGGTACCCTACACCATAACAGGGGTTTTCGAAATTTTGACTTGTCTACTTAAAGATCAACAAAATCTGATAACAAGGTCAATTATGTCCCTGGGTGGGATTGAACCACCAACCTTTTGGTTAATAGCTGTACACACTAACTGATTGCGCCACAGCGACACTTTGCAAAAGTACATACTGAAAAAGGCTAATAAGCATTCATCTAGAACGTTTCCTATAAAAACTTTAAATAGTCAATAATCTGGAGAGTTTTTGTAAGATGTTTCTTCCATCAACCAATGAAGAAACACATTGGTACTTTCCCATGATGAGTGAGTGCTTCAGGATCTCTTGCACTTACATGTGCAGCAGAGTACTGTTATGAAAGCATGCTGGGTCCATAACCCAGAGGTAGGCAGATTGAAACTATCCTCTGCTATATGCATTTTTTTTGTTAATTAAAGTAATCCAAAACTGGGATTGATATTTTTGCTCTTTTATTTTTACTTAAAGTACAATAACTTTTACCATTTTAATTTGTTTTAATAGTATATTGACAGTATTGTTTTCTTTCAAAAATCCAATTAATTTTCTTTACCCGATTATTAAAATGGTAATTGACAAAAACAAACTACATTGTCACCAGAAGAGCAATACAAAATGTACAAGTGATATATTAAAATCATCTTTCCAGCTTGAATTTCAATGATGCATTGGGGCAACGATTTTGTGAGAAACATCTTCACCCTTAAATAAAGATTTTCTTAATTCCTTACCTGTGTGCTAATTAGATATCACTTTGTTTTCACATTAAACAGACTTCCACATGAGAAAACAGCAAAGATGCAGTGGCGTTAATGTTTCCTGGTGTCAACCTGTATTATTTCCGTAGATATTGAAATGAGGATGCATCTTGCTGCCTTTCCAATGAAGCAAGTTTAATTTAGTAATAGGTGAAAAACCATCCCTACAAAGATGTTAATCAGATACTTGGCTTTGTGGACACTTTTCAGAGAACAAATTTGTTATCATAAAAATAAAGCCAGAAAATGAAGAGCTGTTTAATCACTCAATTGGATTTTTCTGCCAGCATTTTTCTTTTTCTCTGCAACCCACTGCTAAATTGTGCTTCCTAGCTGTTTTTTTTATAAAATCACTTAATCAAATCTAACTCTGATTACATCAGATAAGGCCAGGTACCCTACACCATAAGAGGGGTTTTGCAATTTTGACTTGTCTACTTAAATATTACCAAAATCTGATCACAAGGTCAATTACGTCCCTGGGTGGGATTGAACCACCAACCTTTTGATAAATAGCTGAACACACTAACCGATTGCGCCACAGAGACACTTTGCAAAAAGTACATACTGACAAAGACTAATAAGCATTCATCTAGAACGTTTCCTAGAAAAACTTTAAAAAGTCAATAATCTGGAGAGTTTTTGTAAGATGTTTCTTCCAGCAACCAATGAAGAAACACATTGGTACTTTCGCATGATGAGTGAGTGCTTCAGGATCTCTTGCACTTACATGTGCAGCAGAGTACTGCACTGGAAGCATGCTGGGCCCATAACCCTGAGGTAGGCAGATTGAAACTATCCTTTGCTATATGCATTTTTTTTTGTTCATTAAAGTAATCCAAAACTGGGATTGATATTTTAGCTTTTATTTTTACTTAAAGTACAATAACTTTTACCATTTTAATTTGTTTTAATAGTATATTGACAGTATTGTTTTCTTTCAAAAATCCAATTAATTTTCTTTACCCGATTATTAAAATGGTAATTGACAAAAACAAACTACATTGTCACCAGAAGAGCAATACAAAATGTACAAGTGATATATTAAAATCATCTTTCCAGCTTGAATTTCAATGATGCATTGGGGCAACGATTTTGTGAGAAACATCTTCACCCTTAAATAAAGATTTTCTTTATTCCTTACCTGTGTGCTAATTAGATATCACCTTGTTTTCACATTAAACAGACTTCCACATGAGAAAGCAGCAAGGATGCAGTGGCGTTAATGTTTCCTGGTGTCAACCTGTATTATTTCCGTAGATATTGAAATGAGGATGCATCTTGCTGCCTTTCCAATGAAGCAAGTTTAATTTAGTAATAGGTGAAAAACCATCCCTACAAAGATGTTAATCAGATACTTGGCTTTGTGGACACTTTTCAGAGAACAAATTTGTTATCATAAAAATAAAGCCAGAAAATGAAGAGCTGTTTAATCACTCAATTGGATTTTTCTGCCAGCATTTTTCTTTTTCTCTGCAACCCACTGCTAAATTGTGCTTCCTAGCTGTTTTTTTTATAAAATCACTTAATCAAATCTAACTCTGATTACATCAGAGAAGGCCAGGTACCCTACACCATAAGAGGGGTTTTGCAATTTTGACTTGTCTACTTAAATATTACCAAAATCTGATCACAAGGTCAATTACGTCCCTGGGTGGGATTGAACCACCAACCTTTTGATTAATAGCTGAACACACTAACCGATTGCGCCACAGAGACACTTTGCAAAAAGTACATACTGACAAAGACTAATAAGCATTCATCTAGAACGTTTCCTAGAAAAACTTTAAAAAGTCAATAATCTGGAGAGTTTTTGTAAGATGTTTCTTCCAGCAACCAATGAAGAAACACATTGGTACTTTCGCATGATGAGTGAGTGCTTCAGGATCTCTTGCACTTACATGTGCAGCAGAGTACTGCACTGGAAGCATGCTGGGCCCATAACCCAGAGGTAGGCAGATTGAAACTATCCTTTGCTATATGCATTTTTTTTGTTCATTAAAGTAATCCAAAACTGGGATTGATATTTTAGCTTTTCTTCAGCAGCTCCCTTCTATGCCCTTGCGCACTATCCTGACTTCTCCTCCTTTCTGCTTACTTTGTGCCTTCCAACGCACAATGCGAACTACAGGTAGTGCTGCAGGGCCCACAACCTTTTACTTGCCTTACAGAGCAGCTCTGGAGCTGTTACAGTGCCCAGCTGCTGCAAGAAATCAGCTTGAATGCTTCAGGGGCTGGGGCATAGCCAACATGAGCCCCACACCGAAGGAGGGTGGAGGTGTTTAATGCAAACTAGGGGTCAGCCAAGTGCCGCAAAAGGCCACCATGCCCTGCACGCCCCTTTTCTCTTTTCATATGCAGACGAGGGTTGAAGCCAACTTTGACCCACTGCTTGGATGACATCACCGTATGCAAATCCATCTTCTGCAGAACTTCCCCCAGGAATGCTTGCACTAGTTGTTGCATTTGGTTTGTTGTTTGGGGGTGCTTCAGTATTAGGCAGCCTTCTGCCCTCCCATGTTCATCTGAAAATATGTGTTCTCCCTGCAGTTGTTGTCCCCAGATGAGAGTTCCCTTGTGCTGCCTCAGTTGAATCTCCTTTACTTGACAGAGATGTGCCTGAGCAGCGGCCCTCCCCAGCCATATCCCAAATCATACTTATTTTGCATAGGAGATACCATTGTTATGAAGATTGTTCTCCCAGGGTGCGGTTCATTCATTGCACTCTGGGTATGCTGACCCCTGTGATTTCCCCAAATGTGGGAAACTCGACTGCATTATTTGTGGTAGTGGTGGACTGTGTTTGTGCTTTCCTCTGGTCAGCTCTGGTAAAAGTCAGATTTCTTTGTCTCAGATCTTCCTCTAGCCTTGTTCTTCTTTCGAGAGTTCCTTTGTGCTGCCTCAGTTGGATCTCCTTCACTTGACAGGGGGGTGTCCGAGCAGCGACCCTCCCCAGCTCTAGCCCAACTCCTACTTACCTGCCAGGTGAGATACTATGATCATGAAGGTGCTTCTCCCAGGGCAAGGCTCACCCATTGCACTCTGGGTGTGCTGCCCCTGCAATTTCCCCAAATGTGGGAAACTTGACTGCATAATTTGTGTTTCCCCTGGTCGGCTCTCGTATAATTCAGATCTCTTTGTCTCAGGTCTCTCTCCAGCCTAGTTTGCTGTCTGTTTCCACTTCTCTTTTCTTGAGCCCCTCCCTTCTATACCCTTGTGCACTATCCTGACTTCTCCTCCCGTCTGCTTACTTTGTGCCTTCCAATGCACAATGCAAACTACAGGTAGTGCTGCAGGGCCCACACCCTTTTACTTGCCTTACAGAGCAGCTCTGGAGCTGTTACAGTGCCCAGCTGCTGCAAGAAATCAGCTTGAATGCTTCATGGGATGGGGCATGGCCAACATGAGCCCCACACCAAAGGAGGGTGGGGGTGTTTAATGCGATCTAGGGGTCATCCAAGCAGCGCAAAAGGCCGCCATGCCCTGCACGCCCCTTTTCTCTTTTCATATGCAGATGAGGGTTGAAGCCAACTTTGACCCACTGCTTGGATAACATCACCATATGCAAATCCATCTGCTGCAGGCCTTCCCCCAGGAATGCTTGCACTAGTTGTTGCATTTGGTTTGATGTTTGGGGGTGCTTCAGTATTAGGCAGCCTTCTGCCCTCCCATGTTCATCTGAAAATATGTGTTCTCCCTGCAGTTGTTGTCCCCAGATGAGAGTTCCCTTGTGCTGCCTCAGTTGAATTAACTTTACTTGACAGAGATGTGCCTGAGCAGCGGCCCTCCCCAGCCCTATCCCAAATCATACTTATTTTGCATAGGAGACACCATGGTCATGAAGATTGTTCACCCAGGGTGAGGTTCATTCATTGCATTCTGGGTATGCTGACCCCTGTGATTTCCCCAAATGTGGGAAACTCGCCTGCATTATTTGTGGTAGTGGGGGACTGTGTTTGTGTTTTCCGCTGGTCAGCTCTGGTAAAAGTCAGATTTCTTTGTCTCAGATCTTCCTCTAGCCTTGTTCTTCTTTCGCGCAGCTCTTTGCAAAAGAGAGATTTTGGCAAGGAAAAGCTGTCTTGTACCATTGCATTTTTCTCCCAAACGAAGGACACTAGAAAGAAAATTTTAAAGCCTCCTGTTAGGCCATCATCTACACGACATAGCCCTGAATTTTCCAATGCGCAGCTCTTTGCAAAAGAGAGATATTAGCAAGGAAAAGCTTTCTTGTACCTTTGCATTTTTCTCCCAAACGAAGGTCACTAGAAAGAAAATTTTAAAGCCTCCTGTTAGGCCATCATCTACACGACATAGCCCTGAATTTTCCAATGCGTAGCTCTTTGCAAAAGAGAGATATTGGCAAGGAAAAGCTGTCTTGTACCTTTGCATTTTTCTCCCAAACGAAGGACACTAGAAAGAAAATTTTAAAGCCTCCTGTTAGGCCATCATCTACACGACATAGCCCTGAATTTTCCAATGCGCAGCTCTTTGCAAAAGAGAGATATTGGCAAGGAAAAGCTGTCTTGTACCATTGCATTTTTCTCCCAAACGAAGGACACTAGAAAGAAAATTTTAAAGCCTCCTGTTAGGCCATCATCTACACGACATAGCCCTGAATTTTCCAATGCGTAGCTCTTTGCAAAAGAGAGATATTGGCAAGGAAAAGCTGTCTTGTACCTTTGCATTTTTCTCCCAAACGAAGGACACTAGAAAGAAAATTTTAAAGCCTCCTGTTAGGCCATCATCTACACGACATAGCCCTGAATTTTCCAATGCGCAGCTCTTTGCAAAAGAGAGATATTGGCAAGGAAAAGCTGTCTTGTACCATTGCATTTTTCTCCCAAACGAAGGACACTAGAAAGAACATTTTAAAGCCTCCTGTTAGGCCATCATCTACACGACATAGCCCTGAATTTTCCAATGCGCAGCTCTTTGCAAAAGAGAGATATTGGCAAGGAAAAGCTGTCTTGTACCTTTGCATTTTTCTCCCAAACGAAGGTCACTAGAAAGATAATTTTAAAGCCTCCTGTTAGGCCATCATCTACACGACATAGCCCTGAATTTTCCAATGCGTAGCTCTTTGCAAAAGAGAGATATTGGCAAGGAAAAGCTGTCTTGTACCTTTGCATTTTTCTCCCAAACGAAGGACACTAGAAAGAAAATTTTAAAGCCTCCTGTTAGGCCATCATCTACACGACATAGCCCTGAATTTTCCAATGCGCAGCTCTTTGCAAAAGAGAGATATTGGCAAGGAAAAGCTGTCTTGTACCTTTGCATTTTTCTCCCAAACGAAGGACACTAGAAAGAAAATTTTAAAGCCTACTGTTAGGCCATCATCTACACGACATAGCCCTGAATTTTCCAATGCGCAGCTCTTTGCAAAAGAGAGATATTGGCAAGGAAAAGCTGTCTTGTACCTTTGCATTTTTCTCCCAAACGAAGGTCACTAGAAAGAAAATTTTAAAGCCTCCTGTTAGGCCATCATCTACACGACATAGCCCTGAATTTTCCAATGCGCAGCTCTTTGCAAAAGAGAGATATTGGCAAGGAAAAGCTGTCTTGTACCATTGCATTTTTCTCCCAAACGAAGGACACTAGAAAGAATATTTTAAAGCCTCCTGTTAGGCCATCATCTACACGACATAGCCCTGAATTTTCCAATGCGCAGCTCTTTGCAAAAGAGAGATATTGGCAAGGAAAAGCTGTCTTGTACCTTTGCATTTTTCTACCAAACGAAGGTCACTAGAAAGAAAATTTTAAAGCCTCCTGTTAGGCCATCATCTACACGACATAGCCCTGAATTTTCCAATGCGTAGCTCTTTGCAAAAGAGAGATATTGGCAAGGAAAAGCTGTCTTGTACCTTTGCATTTTTCTCCCAAACGAAGGTCACTAGAAAGAAAATTTTAAAGCCTCCTGTTAGGCCATCATCTACACGACATAGCCCTGAATTTTCCAATGCGCAGCTCTTTGCAAAAGAGAGATATTGGCAAGGAAAAGCTGTCTTGTACCATTGCATTTTTCTCCCAAACGAAGGACACTAGAAAGAAAATTTTAAAGCCTCCTGTTATTGGCAAGGAAAAGCTGTCTTGTACCTTTGCATTTTTCTCCCAAACGAAGGACACTAGAAAGAAAATTTTAAAGCCTACTGTAGATGATGGCCTAAAAGGAGGCTTTAAAATTTTCTTTCTAGTGTCCTTCGTTTGGGAGAAAAATGCAATGGTACAAGACAGCTTTTCCTTGCCAATATCTCTCTTTTGCAAAGACCCCTGTGACCCCTGTGATTTCCCCAAATGTGGGAAACTCGACTGCATTATTTGTGGTAGTGGGGGACTGTGTTTGTGCTTTCCTCTGGTCAGCTCTGGTAAAAATCAGATTTCTTTATCTCAGATCTTCCTCTAGCCTTGTTCTTCTTTCGAGAGTTCCCTTGTGCTGCCTCAGTTGGATCTCTTTCACTTGACAGGGGGTTACCCGAGCAGCGACCCTCCCCAGCTCTAGCCCAACTCCTACTTACCTGCCAGGTGAGATACTATGATCATGAAGGTGCTTCTCCCAGGGCAAGGCTCACCCATTGCACTCTGGTTGTGCTGCCCCTGCGATTTCCCCAAATGTGGGAAACTTGACTGCATAATTTGTGTTTCCCTTGGTCGGCTCTCGTATAATTCAGATCTCTTTGTCTCAGGTCTCTCTCCAGCCTAGTTTGCTGTCTGTTTCCACTTCTCTTTTCTTGAGCCGCTCCCTTCTATGCCCTTGCGCACTATCCTGACTTCTCCCGTCTGCTTACTTCGTGCCTTCCAACGCACAATGCAAACTACAGGTAGTGCTGCAGGGCCCACACCCTTTTACTTGCCGTACAGAGCAGCTCTGGAGCAGTTACAGTGCCCAGCTGCTGCAAGAAATCAGCTTGAATGCTTCAGGGGCTGGGGCATAGCCAACATGAGCCCCACACCGAAGGAGGGTGGAGGTGTGTAATGCGAACTAGGGGTCAGCCAAGCGCCGCAAAAGGCCGCCATGCCCTGCACGCCCCTTTTCTCTTTTCATATGCAGACGAGGGTTGAAGCCAACTTTGACCCACTGCTTGGATGGCATCACCATATGCAAATCCATCTGCTGCAGGCCTTCCCCCAGGAATGCTTGCACTAGTTGTTGCATTTGGTTTGTTGTTTGGGGGTGCTTCAGTATTAGGCAGCCTTCTGCCCTCCCATGTTCATCTGAAAATATGTGTTCTCCCTGCAGTTGTTGTCCCCAGATGAGAGTTCCCTTGTGCTGCCTCAGTTGAATCTCCTTTACTTGACAGAGATGCGCCTGAGCAGCGGCCCTCCCCAGCCCTATCCCAAATCATACTTATTTTGCATAGGAGAGACCATGGTCTTGAAGATTGTTCTCCCAGGGTGAGGTTCATTCATTGCATTCTGGGTATGCTGACCCCTGTGATTTCCCCAAATGTGGGAAACTCAACTGCATTATTTGTGGTAGTGGGGGACTGTGTTTGTGCTTTCCTCTGGTCAGCTCTGGTAAAAGTCAGATTTATTTGTTTCAGATCTTCCTCTAGCCTTGTTCTTCTTTCGAGAGTTCCCTTGTGCTGCCTCAGTTGGATCTCCTTCACTTGACAGGGGTGTGCCCGAGCAGCGACCCTCCCCAGCTCTAGCCCAACTTCTACTTACCTGCCAGGTGAGATACTATAATCATGAAGGTGCTTCTCCCAGGGCAAGGCTCACCCATTGCACTCTGGATGTGCTGCCCCTGCGATTTCCCCAAATGTGGGAAACTTGACTGCATAATTTGTGTTTCCCCTGGTCGGCTCTCGTATAATTCAGATCTCTTTGTCTCAGGTCTCTCTCCAGCCTAGTTTGCTGTCTGTTTCCACTTCTCTTTTCTTAAGCCGCTCCATTCTATGGCCTTGCGCACTATCCTTACTTCTCCCGTCTGCTTACTTTGTGCCTTCCAATACACAATGCAAACTACAGGTAGTGCTGCAGGGCCCACACCCTTTTACTTGCCGTACAGAGCAGCTCTGGAGCTGTTACAGTGCCCAGCTACTGCAAGAAATCAGCTTGAATGCTTCAGGGGCTGGGGCATAGCCAACATGAGCCCCACACCGAAGGAGAATGGAGGTGTTTAATGCGAACTAGGGGTCATCCAAGCGCCGCAAAAGGCCGCCATGCCCTGCACGCCCCTTTTCTCTTTTCATATGCAGACGAGGGTTGAAGCCAACTTTGACCCACTGCTTGGATGACATCACCATATGCAAATCCATCTGCTGCAGGCCTTCCCCCAGGAATGCTTGCACTAGTTGTTGCATTTGGTTTGTTGTTTGGGGGTGCTTCAGTATTAGGCAGCCTTCTGCCCTCCCATGTTCATCTGAAAATATGTGTTCTCCCTGCAGTTGTTGTCCCCAGATGAGAGTTCCCTTATGCTGCCTCAGTTGAATCTCCTTTACTTGACAGAGATGTGCCTGAGCAGCGGCCCTCCCCAGCCCTATCCCAAATCATACTTATTTTGCATAGGAAATACCATGGTCATGAAGATTATTCTCCCAGTGTGAGGTTCATTCATTGCATTCTGGGTATGCTGACCCCTGTGATTTCCCCAAATGTGGGAAACTCGACAGCATTATTTGTGGTAGTGGGGGACTGTGTTTGTGTTTTCCTCTGGTCAGCTCTGGTAAAAGTCAGATTTCTTTGTCTCAGATCTTCCTCTAGCCTTGTTCTTCTTTCGAGAATTCCCTTGTGCTGCCTCAGTTGGATCTCCTTCACTTGACAGGGGGGTACCCGAGCAGCGACCCTCCCCAGCTCTAGCCCAACTCCTACTTACCTGCCAGGTGAGATACTATGATCACGTAGGTGCTTCTCCCAGGGCAAGGCTCACCCATTGCACTCTGGGTGTGCTGCTCCTGCGATTTCCCCAAATGTGGGAAACTTGACTGCATAATTTGTGTTTCCCCTGGTCGGCTCTCGTATAATTCAGATCTCTTTGTCTCAGGTCTCTCTCCAGCCTAGTTTGCTGTCTGTTTCCACTTCTCTTTTCTTAAGCCGCTCCATTCTATGGCCTTGCGCACTATCCTTACTTCTCCCGTCTGCTTACTTTGTGCCTTCCAATGCACAATGCAAACTACAGGTAGTGCTGCAGGGCCCACACCCTTTTACTTGCCGTACAGAGCAGCTCTGGAGCTGTTACAGTGCCCAGCTACTGCAAGAAATCAGCTTGAATGCTTCAGGGGCTGGGGCATAGCCAACATGAGCCCCACACCGAAGGAGGGTGGAGGTGTTTAATGCGAACTAGGGGTCATCCAAGCGCCGCAAAAGGCCGCCATGCCCTGCACGCCCCTTTTCTCTTTTCATATGCAGACAAGGGTTGAAGCCAACTTTGACCCACTGCTTGGATGACATCACCATATGCAAATCCATCTGCTGCAGGCCTTCCCCCAGGAATGCTTGCACTAGTTGTTGCATTTGGTTTGTTGTTTGGGGGTGCTTCAGTATTAGGCAGCCTTCTGCCCTCCCATGTTCATCTGAAAATATGTGTTCTCCCTGCAGTTGTTGTCCATAGTGAGAGTTCCCTTATGCTGCCTCAGTTGAATCTCCTTTAATTGACAGAGATGTGCCTGAGCAGCGGCCCTCCCCAGCCCTATCCCAAATCATACTTATTTTGCATAGGAGATACCATGGTCATGAAGATTATTCTCCCAGTGTGAGGTTCATTCATTGCATTCTGGGTATGCTGACCCCTGTGATTTCCCCAAATGTGGGAAACTCGACAGCATTATTTGTGGTAGTGGGGGACTGTGTTTGTGTTTTCCTCTGGTCAGCTCTGGTAAAAGTCAGATTTCTTTGTCTCAGATCTTCCTCTAGCCTTGTTCTTCTTTCGAGAATTCCCTTGTGCTGCCTCAGTTGGATCTCCTTCACTTGACAGGGGGGTACCCGAGCAGCGACCCTCCCCAGTTCTAGCCCAACTCCTACTTACCTGCCAGGTGAGATACTATGATCACGTAGGTGCTTCTCCCAGGGCAAGGCTCACCCATTGCACTCTGGGTGTGCTGCTCCTGCGATTTCCCCAAATGTGGGAAACTTGACTGCATAATTTGTGTTTCCCCTGGTCGGCTCTCGTATACTTCAGATCTCTTTGTCTCAGGTCTCTCTCCAGCCTAGTTTGCTGTCTGTTTCCACTTCTCTTTTCTTAAGTGCCTTCCAATGCACAATGCAAACTACAGGTAGTGCTGCAGGGCCCACACCCTTTTACTTGCCGTACAGAGCAGCTCTGGAGCTGTTACAGTGCCAAGCTGCTGCAAGAAATCAGCTTGAATGCTTCAGGGGCTGGGGCATAGCCAACATGAGCCCCACACCGAAGGAGGGTGGGGGTGTTTAATGCGAACTAAGGGTCATCCAACGCCGCAAAAGGCCGCCATGCCCTGCATACCCCTTTTCTCTTTTCATATGCAGATGAGGGTTCCAGCCAACTTTGGCCCACTGCTTGGATGACATCACCGTATGCAAATCCGTCTTCTGCAGAACTTCCCCCAGGAATGCTTGTACTAGTTGTTGCATTTGGTTTGTTGTTTGGGGGTGCTTCAGTATTAGGCAGCCTTCTGCCCTCCCATGTTCATCTGAAAATATGTGTTCTCCCTGCAGTTGTTGTCCCCAGATGGGAGTTCCCTTGTGCTGCCTCAGTTGAATCTCCTTTACTTGACAGAGATGTGCCTGAGCAGCGGCCCTCCCCAGCCCTATCCCAAATCATACTTATTTTGCATAGGAGATACCATGGTCATGAAGATTGTTCTCCGAGGGTGAGGTTCATTCATTGCATTTTGGGTATGCTGACCCCTGTGATTTCCCCAAATGTGGGAAACTCGACTGCATTATTTGTGGTAGTGGGGGACTGTGTTTGTGCTTTCCTCTGGTCAGCTCTGGTAAAAGTCAGATTTCTTTGTCTCAGATTTTCCTCTAGCCTTGTTCTTCTTTCGAGAGTTCCCTTGTGCTGCCTCAGTTGGATCTCCTTCACTTGACAGGGGGGTACCCGAGCAGCAACCCTCCCCAGCTCTAGCCCAACTCCTACTTACCTGCCAGGTGAGATACTATGATCATGAAGGTGCTTCTCCCAGGGCAAGGCTCACCCATTGCACTCTGGGTGTGCTGCTCCTGCGATTTCCCCAAATGTGGGACACTTGACTGCATAATTTGTGTTTCCCCTGGTCGGCTCTCATATAATTTAGATCTCTTTGTCTCAGGTCCCTCTCCAGCCTAGTTTGCTGCCTGTTTCCACTTCTCTTTTCTTGAGCCGCTCCCTTCTATGCCCTTGTGCACTATCCTGACTTCCCCGTCTGCTTACTTTGTGCCTTCCAACGCACAATGCAAAATACAGGTAGTGCTGCAGGGCCCACACCCTTTTACTTGCTTTACAGAGCAGCTCTGGAGCTGTTACAGTGCCCAGCTGCTGCAAGAAATCAGCTTGAATGCTTCAGGGGCTTGGGCATAGCCAACATGAGCCCCACACCGAAGGAGGGTGGAGGTGTTTAATGCGAACTAGGGGTCATCCAAGCGCCGCAAAAGGCCGCCATGCCCTGCACACCCCTTTTTTATTTTCATATGCAGACGAGGGTTGAAGCCAACTTTGACCCACTGCTTGGATGACATCACCATATGCAAATCCATCTGCTGCAGGCCTTCCCCCAGGAATGCTTGCACTAGTAGTTGCATTTGGTTTGTTTTTTGGGGGTGCTTCAGTATTAGGCAGCCTTCTGCCCTCCCATGTTCATCTGAAAATATGTGTTCTCCCTGCAGTTGTTGTCCCCAGATGAGAGTTCCCTTGTGCTGCCTCAGTTGAATCTCCTTTACTTGACAGAGATGTGCCTGAGCAGCGGCCCTCCCCAGCCCTATCCCAAATCATACTTATTTTGCATAGGAGATACCATGGTCATGAAGATTGTTCTCCCAGGGTGAGGTTCATTCATTGCATTCTGGGTATGCTGACCCCTGTGATTTCCCCAAATGTGGGAAACTCGACTGCATTATTTGTGGTAGTGGGGGACTGTGTTTGTGCTTTCCTCTGGTCAGCTCTGGTAAAAGTCAGATTTCTTTGTCTCAGATCTTCCTCTAGCCTTGTTCTTCTTTCGAGAGTTCCCTTGTGCTGCCTCAGTTGGATCTCCTTCACTTGACAGGGGGTGCCCGAGCAGCAATCCTCCACAGCTCTAGCCCAACTCCTACTTACCTGCCAGGTGAGATACTATGATCTTCACTGTTAGGGCAATCAGGATGTGGAATTCCCTGCCAGGGAAGGTGGTAATGGCGGACTCTGTAATTGGATTTAAAAAAGGAATGGATACATTTCTGAATGAAAAAGCTATCCAAGGTTATAATACTTAAAATATCAACATGGTTAATCCGGGGGTAACATGAGTTATAGTAGCTAACTAGTCATAAAACATTATTCAGCAAGTATGTAGAATCATCACAACTTAAAACAGGTTGAACACGATGGGCAATTTGCCTCTATTCAACCTCAAAAACTATGTTACTATATGTTACTATATTACTATGTTACTGTAGTATACAGAACACCACAATGTAATGAGCAGTGATAGTGAGCACTGATGAGGATACTAAAACTGACACTGAGCAGCAAGATGCAGCACTGGACTATTAGTAATGTACTGTAGTATGCTGAGCACCACAATGCAGCACAAGACAATGAGCAGTGATACTGAGCACTGATGAGGATACTACTGAGAACTGACACTGAGCAGGAGAGACACACTACTAGTATTACTGAGCAGCAATAAGTAACCACTGATACTGAGCACTGATATGGAGATTTCCACTGAGAGAACATAGCCACGTCCTCTCCGCTCTCTCTTCAATGCACGAGTAAAAATGGCGGCAACGCGCAGCTCTTTATATGGAATCCGAATCTCGCGAGAATCCGACAGCGGGATGATGACATTTTCCCTTGTTCAGGTTTTCCGAGTCAGGCGGGAACAACCGAGCCTGCCTCGGACCAGTGTAAACCACGTGGAGTTCGTCGGGAATTCGGTTCTCGGAGAACCGAACCCGCTCCTCTATATATACTATATTACTATGTTACTGTAGTATACAGAACACCACAATGCAATGAGCAGTGATAGTGAGCACTGATGAGGATACTAGAACTGACACTGAGCAGCAAGATGCAGCACTGGACTATTAGTAATGTACTGTAGTATGCTGAGCACCACAATGCAGCACAAGACAATGAGCAGTGATACTGAGCACTGATGAGGATACTACTGAGAACTGACACTGAGCAGGAGAGACACACTACTAGTATTACTGAGCAGCAATAAGTAACCACTGATACTGAGCACTGATATTGAGATTTCCACTGAGAGAACATAGCCACGTCCTCTCCGCTCTCTCTTCAATGCACGAGTAAAAATGGCAGCAACGCGCAGCTCTTTATATGGAATCCGAATCTCGCGAGAATCCGACAGCGGGATGATGACATTTTCCCTTGTTCAGGTTTTCCGAGTCAGGCGGGAACAACCGAGCCTGCCTCGGACCAGTGTTAACCACGTGGAGTTCGTGGGGAATTCGGTTCTCGGAGAACCGAACCCGCTCCTCTCTACCTTATACCCATCAATTTTTTTATTTTCAGTCTAAGCCCCTGCAGTTTTCTGTAAGCATCTGCTTCGCTATGATGATCAACAAGTCACAAGGGCAAACACTCAGGGCTTGAGGCGTAGATCTTAGGACCAGCTGCTACAAGCATGGCAGAGGTGTCACTATCACTGGTGAGACCCAGAGAGGTGGCGAGGGAGATTGTAATGCAGTGCGCGCAGATAAACAGCGCAATGGTAAAAAGGAGGCATGGTTTCATAGGTAGGGGCGTGGCCTGGTGGCCTGAATCTACATTTTGTTGCTCCGGGAGTCCCGGGGGTTGGGGGCTGCACCCGGGGACTAGTGTGTGAGCGGTGCTGGCTCCTGCACAGTGACAGGGCATGGCCACCCAGCATGACGCCTCCCTTCTTGACCATGCTGTAATTGCAGTCGCACTGCAGTTCAGCGTGATCATAAAAAATGGTGTAGGCTCCTGCTGGTGCAGACTGTAGAGAAAAGCTGCTGTGACCACGCCCCCTGTGTCTCCTCCGTTGCAGACCCCATTTTGAAGCCTTGCCCCCGGACTAAGAGAAAAGAATGCCCTTGCGCACTATCCTGACTTCTCCTCCCGTCTGCTTAATTTGTGCCTTCCAACGCACAATGCGAACAACAGGTGGTGCTGCAGGGCCCACACTCTTTTACTTGCCTTACAGAACAGCTCTGGAGCTGTTACAGTGCCCAGCTGCTGCAAGAAATCAGCTTGAATGCTTCAGGGGATGGGGCATGGCCAACATGAGCCCCACACCAAAGGAGGGTGGGGGTGTTTAATGCGAACTAGGGGTCATCCAAGCACTGCAAAAGGCCGCCATGCCCTGCATGCCCCTTTTCTCTTTTCATATGCAGATGAGGGTTCCAGTCAACTTTGGCCCACTGCTTGGATAACATCACCATATGCAAATCCGTCTGCTGCAGACCTTCCCCCAAGAGTGCTTGTACTAGTTGTTGCATATGGTTTGATATTTGATGGTGCTTCAGTATTAGGCAGCCTTCCGCCCTCCCATGTTCATCTGAAAAGATGTGGTCTCCCTGCAGTTGTTGTCCCCAGATGAGAGTTCCCTTGTGCTGCCTCAGTTGAATCTCCTTTACTTGACAGAGATGTGCCTGAGCAGCGGCCCTCACCAGCCCTATCCCAAATCATACTTATTTTGCATAGGAGATACCATGGTCATGAAGATTGTTCTCCCAGGGTGAGGTTCATTCATTGCATTCTGGGTATGCTGACCCCTGTGATTTTCCCAAATGTGGGAAACTCGACTGCATTATTTGTGGTAGTGGGGGACTGTGTTTGTGCTTTCCTCTGGTCAGCTCTGGTAAAAGTCAGATTTCTTTGTCTCAGATCTTCCTCTAGCCTTGTTCTTCTTTCGAGAGTTCCCTGGTGCTGCCTCAGTTGGATCTCCTTCACTTCACAGGGGGGAACCCGAGCAGCGACCCTCCCCAGCTCTAGCCCAACTCCTACTTACCTGCCAGGTGAGATACTATGATCATGAAGGTGTTTCTCCCAGGGCAAGGCTCACCCATTGCACTCTGGGTGTGCTGCCCCTGCGATTTCCCCAAATGTGGGAAACTTGACTGCATAATTTGTGTTTCCCCTGGTCGGCTCTCGTATAATTCAGATCTCTTTGTCTCAGGTCTCTCTCCAGCCTAGTTTGCTGTCTGTTTCCACTTCTCTTTTCTTCAGCCGCTCCCTTCTATACCCTTGTGCACTATCCTGACTTCTCCTCCAGTCTGCTTACTTTGTGCCTTCCAATGCACAATGCAAACTACAGGAAGTGCTGCAGGGCCCACACCCTTTTACTTGCCTTACAGAGCAGCTCTGGAGCTGTTACAGTGCCCAGCTGCTGCAAGAAATCAGCTTGAATGCTTCAGGGGATGGGGCATGGCCAACATGAGCCCCACACCAAAGGAGGGTGGAGGTGTTTAATGCGAACTAGGGGTCATCCAAGCACCGCAAAAGGCCGCCATGCCCTGCACGCCCATTTTCTTTTTTCATATGCAGATGAGGGTTGAAGCCAACTTTGACCCACTGCTTGGATGACATCACCGTATGCAAATCCGTCTTCTGCAGAACTTCCCCCAGGAATGCTTGCACTAGTTGTTGCATTTGGTTTGTTGTTTGGGGGTGCTTCAGTATTAGGCAGCCTTCTGCCCTCCCATGTTCATCTGAAAATATGTGTTCTCCCTGCAGTTGTTGTCCCCAGATGAGAGTTCCCTTGTGCTGCCTCAGTTGAATCTCCTTTACTTGACAGAGATGTGCATGAGCAGCGGCCCTCCCCAGCCCTATTCCAAATCATACTTATTTTGCATAGGAGATACCATGGTCATGAAGATTGTTCTCCCAGGGTGAGGTTCATTCATTGCATTTTGGGTATGCTGACCCCTGTGATTTCCCCAAATGTGGGAAACTTGACTGCATTATTTGTGGTAGTGGGGGACTGTGTTTGTGCTTTCCTCTGGTCAGCTCTGGTAAAAGTCAGATTTCTTTGTCTCAGATTTTCCTCTAGCCTTGTTCTTCTTTCGAGAGTTCCCTTGTGCTGCCTCAGTTGGATCTCCTTCACTTTACAGGGGGGTACCCGAGCAGCGACCCTCCCCAGCTCTAGCCCAACTCCTACTTACCTGCCAGGTGAGATACTATGATCATGAAGGTGCTTCTCCCAGGGAAAGGCTCACCCATTGCACTCTGGGTGTGCTGCCCCTGCGATTTCCCCAAATGTGGGAAACTTGACTGCATAATTTGTGTTTCCCTTGGTCGGCTCTCGTATAATTCAGATCTCTTTGTCTCAGGTCTCTCTCCAGCCTAGTTTGCTGTCTGTTTCCACTTCTCTTTTCTTCAGCCGCTCCCTTCTATACCCTTGTGCACTATCCTGACTTCTCCTCCCGTCTGCTTACTTTGTGCCTTCCAATGCACAATGCAAACTACAGGTAGTGCTTCAGGGCCCACACCCTTTTACTTGCCTTACAGAGCAGCTCTGGAGCTGTTACAGTGCCCAGCTGCTGCAAGAAATCAGCTTGAATGCTTCAGGGGATGGGGCATGGCCAACATGAGCCCCACACCAAAGGAGGGTGGGGGTGTTTAATGCGAACTAGGGGTCATCCAAGCACTGCAAAAGGCCGCCATGCCCTGCATGCCCCTTTTCTCTTTTCATATGCAGATGAGGGTTCCAGTCAACTTTGGCCCACTGCTTGGATAACATCACCATATGCAAATCCGTCTGCTGCAGACCTTCCCCCAGGAGTGCTTGTACTAGTTGTTGCATATGGTTTGATATTTGATGGTGCTTCAGTATTAGGCAGCCTTCCGCCCTCCCATGTTCATCTGAAAAGATGTGGTCTCCCTGCAGTTGTTGTCCCCAGATGAGAGTTCCCTTGTGCTGCCTCAGTTGAATCTCCTTTGCTTGACAGAGATGTGCCTGAGCAGCGGCCCTCACCAGCCCTATCCCAAATCATACTTATTTTGCATAGGAGATACCATGGTCATGAAGATTGTTCTCCCAGGGTGAGGTTCATTCATTGCATTCTGGGTATGCTGACCCCTGTGATTTTCCCAAATGTGGGAAACTCGACTGCATTATTTGTGGTAGTGGGGGACTGTGTTTGTGCTTTCCTCTGGTCAGCTCTGGTAAAAGTCAGATTTCTTTGTCTCAGATCTTCCTCTAGCCTTGTTCTTCTTTCGAGAGTTCCCTGGTGCTGCCTCAGTTGGATCTCCTTCACTTCACAGGGGGGAACCCGAGCAGCGACCCTCCCCAGCTCTAGCCCAACTCCTACTTACCTGCCAGGTGAGATACTATGATCATGAAGGTGCTTCTCCCAGGGCAAGGCTCACCCATTGCACTCTGGGTGTGCTGCCCCTGCGATTTCCCCAAATGTGGGAAACTTGACTGCATAATTTGTGTTTCCCCTGGTCGGCTCTCGTATAATTCAGATCTCTTTGTCTCAGGTCTCTCTCCAGCCTAGTTTGCTGTCTGTTTCCACTTCTCTTTTCTTCAGCCGCTCCCTTCTATACCCTTGTGCACTATCCTGACTTCTCCTCCCGTCTGCTTACTTTGTGCCTTCCAATGCACAATGCGAACTACAGGTAGTGCTGCAGGGCCCACACCCTTTTACTTGCCTTACAGAGCAGCTCTGGAGCTGTTACAGTGCCCAGCTGCTGCAAGAAATCAGCTTGAATGCTTCAGGGGCTGGGGCATAGCCAACATGAGCCCCACACCAAAGGAGGGTGGAGGTGTTTAATGCAAACTAGGGGTCAGCCAAGCGCCGCAAAAGGCCACCATGCCCTGCACGCCCCTTTTGTCTTTTCATATGCAGACGAGGGTTGAAGCCAACTTTGACCCACTGCTTGGATGACATCACCATATGCAAATCCATCTGCGGCAGGCCTTCCCCCAGGAATGCTTGCACTAGTTGTTGCATTTGGTTTGTTGTTTGGGGGTGCTTCAGTATTAGGCAGCCTTCTGCCCTCCCATGTTCATCTGAAAATATATGTTCTCCCTGCAGTTGTTGTCCCAAGATGAGAGTTCCCTTGTGCTGCCTCAGTTGAATCTCCTTTACTTGACAGAGATGTGCATGAGCAGCGGCCCTCCCCAGCCCTATTCCAAATCATACTTATTTTGCATAGGAGATACCATGGTCATGAAGATTTTTCTCCCAGGGTGAGGTTCATTCATTGCATTTTGGGTATGCTGACCCCTGTGATTTCCCCAAATGTCGGAAACTTGACTGCATTATTTGTGGTAGTGGGAGACTGTGTTTGTGCTTTCCTCTGGTCAGCTCTGGTAAAAGTCAGATTTCTTTGTCTCAGATTTTCCTTTAGCCTTGTTCTTCTTTCGAGAGTTCCCTTGTGCTGCCTCAGTTGGATCTCCTTCACTTTACAGGGGGGTACCCGAGCAGCGACCCTCCCCAGCTCTAGCCCAACTCCTACTTACCTGCCAGGTGAGATACTATGATCATGAAGGTGCTTCTCCCAGGGCAAGGCTCACCCATTGTACTCTGGGTGTGATGCTCCTGCGATTTCCCCAAATGTGGGAATCTTGACTGCATAATTTGTGTTTCCCCTGGTCGGCTCACGTATAATTCAGATCTCTTTGTCTCAGGTCTCTCTCCAGCCTAGTTTTCTGTCTGTTTCCACTTCTCTTTTCTTCAGCCGCTCCCTTCTATACCCTTGTGCACTATCCTGACTTCTCCTCCCATCTGCTTACTTTGTGCCTTCCAATGCACAATGCAAACTACAGGTAGTGCTGCAGGGCCCACACCCTTTTACTTGCCTTACAGAGCAGCTCTGGAGCTGTTACAGTGCCCAGCTGCTGCAAGAAATCAGCTTGAATGCTTCAGGGGCTGGGGCATAGCCAACATGAGCCCCACACCGAAGGAGGGTGGAGGTGTTTAATGCGAACTAGGGGTCATCCAAGCACCGCAAAAGGCCGCCATGCCCTGCACGCCCCTTTTCTCTTTTCATATGCAGATGAGGGTTGAAGCCAACTTTGACCCACTGCTTGGATGACATCACCGTATGCAAATCCATCTTCTGCAGAACTTCCCCCAGGAATGCTTGCACTAGTTGTTGCATTTGGTTTGTTGTTTGGGGGTGCTTCAGTATTAGGCAGCCTTCTGCCCTCCCATGTTCATCTGAAAATATGTGTTCTCCCTGCAGTTGTTGTCCCCAGATGAGAGTTCCCTTGTGCTGCCTCAGTTGAATCTCCTTTACTTGACAGAGATGTGCATGAGCAGCGGCCCTTCCCAGCCCTATTCCAAATCATACTTATTTTGCATAGGAGATACCATGGTCATGAAGATTGTTCTCCCAGGGTGAGGTTCATTCATTGCATTTTGGGTATGCTGACCTCTGTGATTTCCCCAAATGTGGGAAACTTGACTGCATTATTTGTGGTAGTGGGGGACTGTGTTTGTGCTTTCCTCTGGTCAGCTCTGGTAAAAGTCAGATTTCTTTGTCTCAGATTTTCCTCTAGCCTTGTTCTTCTTTCGAGAGTTCCCTTGTGCTGCCTCAGTTGGATCTCCTTCACTTTACAGGGGGGTACCCGAGCAGCGACCCTCCCCAGCTCTAGCCCAACTCCTACTTACCTGCCAGGTGAGATACTATGATCATGAAGGTGCTTCTCCCAGGGCAAGGCTCACCCATTGCACTCTGGGTGTGCTGCTCCTGCGATTTCCCCAAATGTGGGAAACTTGACTGCATAATTTGTGTTTCCCCTGGTCGGCTCTCGTATAATTCAGATCTCTTTGTCTCAGGTCTCTCTCCAGCCTAGTTTGCTGTCTGTTTCCACTTCTCTTTTCTTGAGCCGCTCCCTTCTATGCCCTTGCGCACTATCCTGACTTCTCCTCCTGTCTGCTTACTTTGTGCCTTCCAACGCACAATGCGAACTACAGGTAGTGCTGCAGGGCCCACACCCTTTTACTTGCCTTACAGAGCAGCTCTGGAGCTGTTACAGTGCCCAGCTGCTGCAAGAATTCAGCTTGAATGCTTCAGGGGCTGGGGCATAGCCAACATGAGCCCCACACCAAAGGAGGGTGGAGGTGTTTAATGCAAACTAGGGGTCAGCCAAGCGCCGCAAAAGGCCACCATGCCCTGCACGCCCCTTTTCTCTTTTCATATGCAGACGAGGGTTGAAGCCAACTTTGACCAACTGCTTGGATGACATCACCATATGCAAATCCATCTGCGGCAGGCCTTCCCCCAGGAATGCTTGCACTAGTTGTTGCATTTGGTTTGTTGTTTGGGGGTGCTTCAGTATTAGGCAGCCTTCTGCCCTCCCATGTTCATCTGAAAATATATGTTCTCCCTGCAGTTGTTGTCCCAAGATGAGAGTTCCCTTGTGCTGCCTCAGTTGAATCTCCTTTACTTGACAGAGATGTGCATGAGCAGCGGCCCTCCCCAGCCCTCTTCCAAATCATACTTATTTTGCATAGGAGATACCATGGTCATGAAGATTTTTCTCCCAGGGTGAGGTTCATTCATTGCATTTTGGGTATGCTGACCCCTGTGATTTCCCCAAATGTGGGAAACTCGACTGCATTATTTGTGGTAGTGGGAGGCTGTGTTTGTGATTTCTTCTGGTCAGCTCTAGTAAAAGTCAGATTTCTTTGTTTCAGATTTTCCTTTAGCCTTGTTCTTCTTTCGAGAGTTCCCTTGTGCTGCCTCAGTTGGATCTCCTTCACTTTACAGGGGGGTACCCGAGCAGCGACCCTCCCCAGCTCTAGCCCAACTCCTACTTACCTGCCAGGTGAGATACTATGATCATGAAGGTGCTTCTCCCAGGGCAAGGCTCACCCATTGTACTCTGGGTGTGCTGCTCCTGCGATTTCCCCAAATGTGGGAAACTTGACTGCATAATTTGTGTTTCCCCTGGTCGGCTCTCGTATAATTCAGATCTCTTTGTCTCAGGTCTCTCTCCAGCCTAGTTTGCTGTCTGTTTCCACTTCTCTTTTCTTCAGCCGCTCCCTTCTATACCCTTGTGCACTATCCTGACTTCTCCTCCAGTCTGCTTACTTTGTGCCTTCCAATGCACAATGCAAACTACAGGAAGTGCTGCAGGGCCCACACCCTTTTACTTGCCTTACAGAGCAGCTCTGGAGCTGTTACAGTGCCCAGCTGCTGCAAGAAATCAGCTTGAATGCTTCAGGGGATGGGGCATGGCCAACATGAGCCCCACACCAAAGGAGGGTGGAGGTGTTTAATGCGAACTAGGGGTCATCCAAGCACCGCAAAAGGCCGCCATGCCCTGCACGCCCATTTTCTCTTTTCATATGCAGATTAGGGTTGAAGCCAACTTTGACCCACTGCTTGGATGACATCACCGTATGCAAATCCGTCTTCTGCAGAACTTCCCCCAGGAATGCTTGCACTAGTTGTTGCATTTGGTTTGTTGTTTGGGGGTGCTTCAGTATTAGGCAGCCTTCTGCCCTCCCATGTTCATCTGAAAATATGTGTTCTCCCTGCAGTTGTTGTCCCCAGATGAGAGTTCCCTTGTGCTGCCTCAGTTGAATCTCCTTTACTTGACAGAGATGTGCATGAGCAGCGGCCCTCCCCAGCCCTATTCCAAATCATACTTATTTTGCATAGGAGATACCATGGTCATGAAGATTGTTCTCCCAGGGTGAGGTTCATTCATTGCATTTTGGGTATGCTGACCCCTGTGATTTCCCCAAATGTGGGAAACTTGACTGCATTATTTGTGGTAGTGGGGGACTGTGTTTGTGCTTTCCTCTGGTCAGCTCTGGTAAAAGTCAGATTTCTTTGTCTCAGATTTTCCTCTAGCCTTGTTCTTCTTTCGAGAGTTCCCTTGTGCTGCCTCAGTTGGATCTCCTTCACTTTACAGGGGGGTACCCGAGCAGCGACCCTCCCCAGCTCTAGCCCAACTCCTACTTACCTGCCAGGTGAGATACTATGATCATGAAGGTGCTTCTCCCAGGGAAAGGCTCACCCATTGCACTCTGGGTGTGCTGCCCCTGCGATTTCCCCAAATGTGGGAAACTTGACTGCATAATTTGTGTTTCCCTTGGTCGGCTCTCGTATAATTCAGATCTCTTTGTCTCAGGTCTCTCTCCAGCCTAGTTTGCTGTCTGTTTCCACTTCTCTTTTCTTCAGCCGCTCCCTTCTATACCCTTGTGCACTATCCTGACTTCTCCTCCCGTCTGCTTACTTTGTGCCTTCCAATGCACAATGCAAACTACAGGTAGTGCTTCAGGGCCCACACCCTTTTACTTGCCTTACAGAGCAGCTCTGGAGCTGTTACAGTGCCCAGCTGCTGCAAGAAATCAGCTTGAATGCTTCAGGGGATGGGGCATGGCCAACATGAGCCCCACACCAAAGGAGGGTGGGGGTGTTTAATGCGAACTAGGGGTCATCCAAGCACTGCAAAAGGCCGCCATGCCCTGCATGCCCCTTTTCTCTTTTCATATGCAGATGAGGGTTCCAGTCAACTTTGGCCCACTGCTTGGATAACATCACCATATGCAAATCCGTCTGCTGCAGACCTTCCCCCAGGAGTGCTTGTACTAGTTGTTGCATATGGTTTGATATTTGATGGTGCTTCAGTATTAGGCAGCCTTCCGCCCTCCCATGTTCATCTGAAAAGATGTGGTCTCCCTGCAGTTGTTGTCCCCAGATGAGAGTTCCCTTGTGCTGCCTCAGTTGAATCTCCTTTGCTTGACAGAGATGTGCCTGAGCAGCGGCCCTCACCAGCCCTATCCCAAATCATACTTATTTTGCATAGGAGATACCATGGTCATGAAGATTGTTCTCCCAGGGTGAGGTTCATTCATTGCATTCTGGGTATGCTGACCCCTGTGATTTTCCCAAATGTGGGAAACTCGACTGCATTATTTGTGGTAGTGGGGGACTGTGTTTGTGCTTTCCTCTGGTCAGCTCTGGTAAAAGTCAGATTTCTTTGTCTCAGATCTTCCTCTAGCCTTGTTCTTCTTTCGAGAGTTCCCTGGTGCTGCCTCAGTTGGATCTCCTTCACTTCACAGGGGGGAACCCGAGCAGCGACCCTCCCCAGCTCTAGCCCAACTCCTACTTACCTGCCAGGTGAGATACTATGATCATGAAGGTGCTTCTCCCAGGGCAAGGCTCACCCATTGCACTCTGGGTGTGCTGCCCCTGCGATTTCCCCAAATGTGGGAAACTTGACTGCATAATTTGTGTTTCCCCTGGTCGGCTCTCGTATAATTCAGATCTCTTTGTCTCAGGTCTCTCTCCAGCCTAGTTTGCTGTCTGTTTCCACTTCTCTTTTCTTCAGCCGCTCCCTTCTATACCCTTGTGCACTATCCTGACTTCTCCTCCCGTCTGCTTACTTTGTGCCTTCCAATGCACAATGCGAACTACAGGTAGTGCTGCAGGGCCCACACCCTTTTACTTGCCTTACAGAGCAGCTCTGGAGCTGTTACAGTGCCCAGCTGCTGCAAGAAATCAGCTTGAATGCTTCAGGGGCTGGGGCATAGCCAACATGAGCCCCACACCAAAGGAGGGTGGAGGTGTTTAATGCAAACTAGGGGTCAGCCAAGCGCCGCAAAAGGCCACCATGCCCTGCACGCCCCTTTTCTCTTTTCATATGCAGACGAGGGTTGAAGCCAACTTTGACCCACTGCTTGGATGACATCACCATATGCAAATCCATCTGCGGCAGGCCTTCCCCCAGGAATGCTTGCACTAGTTGTTGCATTTGGTTTGTTGTTTGGGGGTGCTTCAGTATTAGGCAGCCTTCTGCCCTCCCATGTTCATCTGAAAATATATGTTCTCCCTGCAGTTGTTGTCCCAAGATGAGAGTTCCCTTGTGCTGCCTCAGTTGAATCTCCTTTACTTGACAGAGATGTGCATGAGCAGCGGCCCTCCCCAGCCCTATTCCAAATCATACTTATTTTGCATAGGAGATACCATGGTCATGAAGATTTTTCTCCCAGGGTGAGGTTCATTCATTGCATTTTGGGTATGCTGACCCCTGTGATTTCCCCAAATGTCGGAAACTTGACTGCATTATTTGTGGTAGTGGGAGACTGTGTTTGTGCTTTCCTCTGGTCAGCTCTGGTAAAAGTCAGATTTCTTTGTCTCAGATTTTCCTTTAGCCTTGTTCTTCTTTCGAGAGTTCCCTTGTGCTGCCTCAGTTGGATCTCCTTCACTTTACAGGGGGGTACCCGAGCAGCGACCCTCCCCAGCTCTAGCCCAACTCCTACTTACCTGCCAGGTGAGATACTATGATCATGAAGGTGCTTCTCCCAGGGCAAGGCTCACCCATTGTACTCTGGGTGTGATGCTCCTGCGATTTCCCCAAATGTGGGAATCTTGACTGCATAATTTGTGTTTCCCCTGGTCGGCTCACGTATAATTCAGATCTCTTTGTCTCAGGTCTCTCTCCAGCCTAGTTTTCTGTCTGTTTCCACTTCTCTTTTCTTCAGCCGCTCCCTTCTATACCCTTGTGCACTATCCTGACTTCTCCTCCCATCTGCTTACTTTGTGCCTTCCAATGCACAATGCAAACTACAGGTAGTGCTGCAGGGCCCACACCCTTTTACTTGCCTTACAGAGCAGCTCTGGAGCTGTTACAGTGCCCAGCTGCTGCAAGAAATCAGCTTGAATGCTTCAGGGGCTGGGGCATAGCCAACATGAGCCCCACACCGAAGGAGGGTGGAGGTGTTTAATGCGAACTAGGGGTCATCCAAGCACCGCAAAAGGCCGCCATGCCCTGCACGCCCCTTTTCTCTTTTCATATGCAGATGAGGGTTGAAGCCAACTTTGACCCACTGCTTGGATGACATCACCGTATGCAAATCCATCTTCTGCAGAACTTCCCCCAGGAATGCTTGCACTAGTTGTTGCATTTGGTTTGTTGTTTGGGGGTGCTTCAGTATTAGGCAGCCTTCTGCCCTCCCATGTTCATCTGAAAATATGTGTTCTCCCTGCAGTTGTTGTCCCCAGATGAGAGTTCCCTTGTGCTGCCTCAGTTGAATCTCCTTTACTTGACAGAGATGTGCATGAGCAGCGGCCCTTCCCAGCCCTATTCCAAATCATACTTATTTTGCATAGGAGATACCATGGTCATGAAGATTGTTCTCCCAGGGTGAGGTTCATTCATTGCATTTTGGGTATGCTGACCTCTGTGATTTCCCCAAATGTGGGAAACTTGACTGCATTATTTGTGGTAGTGGGGGACTGTGTTTGTGCTTTCCTCTGGTCAGCTCTGGTAAAAGTCAGATTTCTTTGTCTCAGATTTTCCTCTAGCCTTGTTCTTCTTTCGAGAGTTCCCTTGTGCTGCCTCAGTTGGATCTCCTTCACTTTACAGGGGGGTACCCGAGCAGCGACCCTCCCCAGCTCTAGCCCAACTCCTACTTACCAGCCAGGTGAGATACTATGATCATGAAGGTGCTTCTCCCAGGGCAAGGCTCACCCATTGCACTCTGGGTGTGCTGCTCCTGCGATTTCCCCAAATGTGGGAAACTTGACTGCATAATTTGTGTTTCCCCTGGTCGGCTCTCGTATAATTCAGATCTCTTTGTCTCAGGTCTCTCTCCAGCCTAGTTTGCTGTCTGTTTCCACTTCTCTTTTCTTGAGCCGCTCCCTTCTATGCCCTTGCGCACTATCCTGACTTCTCCTCCTGTCTGCTTACTTTGTGCCTTCCAACGCACAATGCGAACTACAGGTAGTGCTGCAGGGCCCACACCCTTTTACTTGCCTTACAGAGCAGCTCTGGAGCTGTTACAGTGCCCAGCTGCTGCAAGAATTCAGCTTGAATGCTTCAGGGGCTGGGGCATAGCCAACATGAGCCCCACACCAAAGGAGGGTGGAGGTGTTTAATGCAAACTAGGGGTCAGCCAAGCGCCGCAAAAGGCCACCATGCCCTGCACGCCCCTTTTCTCTTTTCATATGCAGACGAGGGTTGAAGCCAACTTTGACCAACTGCTTGGATGACATCACCATATGCAAATCCATCTGCGGCAGGCCTTCCCCCAGGAATGCTTGCACTAGTTGTTGCATTTGGTTTGTTGTTTGGGGGTGCTTCAGTATTAGGCAGCCTTCTGCCCTCCCATGTTCATCTGAAAATATATGTTCTCCCTGCAGTTGTTGTCCCAAGATGAGAGTTCCCTTGTGCTGCCTCAGTTGAATCTCCTTTACTTGACAGAGATGTGCATGAGCAGCGGCCCTCCCCAGCCCTCTTCCAAATCATACTTATTTTGCATAGGAGATACCATGGTCATGAAGATTTTTCTCCCAGGGTGAGGTTCATTCATTGCATTTTGGGTATGCTGACCCCTGTGATTTCCCCAAATGTGGGAAACTCGACTGCATTATTTGTGGTAGTGGGAGGCTGTGTTTGTGATTTCTTCTGGTCAGCTCTAGTAAAAGTCAGATTTCTTTGTTTCAGATTTTCCTTTAGCCTTGTTCTTCTTTCGAGAGTTCCCTTGTGCTGCCTCAGTTGGATCTCCTTCACTTAACAGGGGGGTGTCCAAGCAGCGACCCTCCCTAGCTCTAGCCCAACTCCTACTTACCTGCCAGGTGAGATACTATGATCATGAAGGTGCTTCTCCCAGGGCAAGGCTCACCCATTGCACTCTGGGTGTGCTGCCCCTGCGATTTCCCTAAATGTGGGAAACTTGACTGCATAATTTGTGTTTCCCCTGGTCGGCTCTCGTATAATTCAGATCTCTTTGTCTCAGATCTCTCTCCAGCCTAGTTTGCTGTCTGTTTCCACTTCTCTTTTCTTCAGCCGCTCCCTTCTATACCCTTGTGCACTATCCTGACTTCTCCTCCCGTCTGCTTACTTTGTGCCTTCCAATGCACAATGCAAACTACAGGTAGTGCTGCAGGGCCCACACCCTTTTACTTGCCTTACAGAGCGTCTCTGGAGCTGTTACAGTGCCCAGCTGCTGCAAGAAATCTGCTTGAATGCTTCAGGGGATGGGACATGGCCAACATGAGCCCCACACCAAAGGAGGGTGGAGCAGAAGGCTGCCTAATACTGAAGCACCCCCAAACAACAAACCAAATGCAACAACTAGTGCAAGCATTCCTGGGGGAAGGCCTGCCGCAGATGGATTTGCATATGGTGATGTCATCCAAGCAGTGGGTCAAAGGTGGCTTCAACCCTCGTCTGCATATAAAAACAGAAAAGGGGCGTGCAGGGCATGGTGGCCTTTTGCGGCGCTTGACTGACCCCTAGTTTGCATTAAACACCTCCACCCTCCTTCGGTGTGGGGCTCATGTTGGCTATGCCCCAGCCCCTGAAGCATTCAAGCTGATTTCTTGCAGCAGCTGGCCACTGTAACAGCTCCAGAGCTGCTCTGTAAGGCAAGTAAAAGGGTGTGGGCCCTGCAGCACTACCTGTAGTTTGCATTGTGCATTGGAAGGCACAAAGTAAGCAGACGGGAGGAGAAGTCAGGATAGTGCACAAGGGTATAGAAGGGAGCGGCTGAAGAAAAGAGAAGTGGAAACAGACAGCAAACTAGGCTGGAGAGAGACCTGAGACAAAGAGATCTGAATTATACGAGAGCCGACCAGGGGAAACACAAATTATGCAGTCAAGTTTCCCACATTTGGGGAAATCGCAGGAGCAGCACACCCAGAGTACAATGGGTGAGCCTTGCCCTGGGAGAAGCACCTTCATGATCATAGTATCTCACCTGGCAGGTAAGTAGGAGTTGGGCTAGAGCTGGGGAGGGTCGCTGCTCGGGTACCCCCCTGTAAAGTGAAGGAGATCCAACTGAGGCAGCACAAGGGAACTCTCGAAAGAAGAACAAGGCTAAAGGAAAATCTGAGACAAAGAAATCTGACTTTTACCAGAGCTGACCAGAAGAAATCACAAACACAGCCTCCCACTACCACAAATAATGCAGTCAAGTTTCCCACATTTGGGGAAATCACAGGGGTCAGCATACCCAAAATGCAATGAATAAACCTCACCCTGGGAGAAAAATCTTCATGACCATGGTATCTCCTATGCAAAATAAGTATGATTTGGAATAGGGCAGGGGAGGGCCGCTGCTCATGCACATCTCTGTCAAGTAAAGGAGATTTAACTGAGGCAACACAAGGGAACTCTCATCTGGGGACAACAACTGCAGGGAGAACATATATTTTCAGATGAACATGGGAGGGCAGAAGGCTGCCTAATACTGAAGCACCCCCAAACAACAAACCAAATGCAACAACTAGTGCAAGCATTCCTGGGGGAAGGCCTGCCGCAGATGGATTTGCATATGGTGATGTCATCCAAGCAGTGGGTCAAAGTTGGCTTCAACCCTCGTCTGCATATGAAAAGAGAAAAGGGGCGTGCAGGGCATGGCGGCCTTTTGCGGTGCTTGGATGACCCCTAGTTCGCATTAAACACCTCCACCCTCTTTTGGTGTGGGGCTCATGTTGGCCATGCCCCATCCCCTGAAGCATTCAAGCAGATTTCTTGCAGCAGCTGGGCACTGTAACAGCTCCAGAGCTGCTCTGTAAGGCAAGTAAAAGGGTGTGGGCCCTGCAGCACTACCTGTAGTTTGCATTGTGCATTGGAAGGCACAAAGTAAGCAGACGGGAGGAGAAGTCAGGATAGTGCACAAGGTTATAGAAGGGAGCGGCTGAAGAAAAGAGAAGTGGAAACAGACAGCAAACTAGGCTGGAGAGAGACCTGAGACAAAGAGATCTGAATTATACGAGAGCCGACCAGGGGAAACACAAATTATGCAGTCAAGTTTCCCACATTTGGGGAAATCGCAGGGCAGCACACCCAGAGTGCAATGGGTGAGCCTTGCCCTGGGAGAAGCACCATCATGATCATAGTATCTCACCTGGCAGGTAAGTAGGAGTTGGGCTAGAGCTGGGGAGGGTCTCTGCTCGGGCACCCCCCTGTCAAGTGAAGGAGATCCAACTGAGGAAGCACAAGGGAACTCTCAAAAGAAGAACAAGGCTAGAGGAAGATCTGAAACAAAGAAATCTGACTTTTACCAGAGCTGACCAGAGGAAAACACAAACACAGTCCCCCACTACCACAAATAAAGCAGTCGAGTTTCCCACATTTGGGGAAATCACAGGGGTCAGCATACCCAGAATGCAATGTATGAACCTCACCCTGGGAGAATAATCTTCATGACCATGGTATGTCCTATGCAAAATAAGTATGATTTGGGATAGAGCTGGGGTGGGCCGCTGCTCAGGCACATCTCTGTCAAGTTAAGGAGATTCAACTGAGGCAGCACAAGGGAACTCTCATCTGGGGACAACAACTGCAGGGAGAACACATATTTTCAGATGAACATGGGAGGGCAGAAGGCTGCCTAATACTGAAGCACCCCCAAACAACAAACCAAATGCAACAACTAGTGCAAGCATTCCTGGGGGAAGTTCTGCAGAAGACGGATTTGCATACGGTGATGTCATCCAAGCAGTGGGTCAAAGTTGGCTTCAACCCTCATCTGCATATGAAAAGAGAAAAGGGGCGTGCAGGGCATGGCGGCTTTTTGCGGTGCTTGGATGACCCCTAGTTCGCATTAAACACCTCCACCTTCCTTTGGTGTGGGGCTCATGTTGGCCATGCCCCATCCCCTGAAGCATTCAAGCTGATTTCTTGCAGCAGCTGGGCACTGTAACAGCTCCAGAGCTGCTCTGTAAGGCAAGTAAAAGGGTGTGGGCCCTGCAGCACTACCTGTAGTTTGCATTGTGCATTGGAAGGCACAAAGTAAGCAGACGGGAGGAGAAGTCAGGATAGTGCACAAGGGTATAGAAGGGAGCGGCTGAAGAAAAGAGAAGTGGAAACAGACAGCAAACTAGGCTGGAGAGAGACCTGAGACAAAGAGATCTGAATTATACGAGAGCCGACCAGGGGAAACACAAATTATGCAGTCAAGTTTCCCACATTTGGGGAAATCGCAGGAGCAGCACACCCAGAGTACAATGGGTGAGCCTTGCCCTGGGAGAAGCACCTTCATGATCATAGTATCTCACCTGGCAGGTAAGTAGGAGTTGGGCTAGAGCTGGGGAGGGTCGCTGCTCGGGTACCCCCCTGTAAAGTGAAGGAGATCCAACTGAGGCAGCACAAGGGAACTCTCGAAAGAAGAACAAGGCTAAAGGAAAATCTGAGACAAAGAAATCTGACTTTTACCAGAGCTGACCAGAGGAAAGCACAAACACAGTCTCCCACTACCACAAATAATGCAGTCAAGTTTCCCACATTTGGGGAAATCACAGGGGTCAGCATACCCAAAATGCAATGAATGAACCTCACCCTGGGAGAAAAATCTTCATGACCATGGTATCTCCTATGCAAAATAAGTATGATTTGGAATAGGGCTGGGGAGGGCCGCTGCTCATGCACATCTCTGTCAAGTAAAGGAGATTCAACTGAGGCAGCACAAGGGAACTCTCATCTTGGGACAACAACTGCAGGGAGAACACATATTTTCAGATGAACATGGGAGGGCAGAAGGCTGCCTAATACTGAAGCACCTCCAAACAACAAACCAAATGCAACAACTAGTGCAAGCATTCCTGGGGGAAGGCCTGCCGCAGATGGATTTGCATATGGTGATGTCATCCAAGCAGTGGGTCAAAGTTGGCTTCAACCCTCGTCTGCATATGAAAACAGAAAAGGGGCGTGCAGGGCATGGTGGCCTTTTGCGGCGCTTGTCTGACCCCTAGTTTGCATTAAACACCTCCACCCTCCTTCGGTGTGGGGCTCATGTTGGCTATGCCCCAGCCCCTGAAGCATTCAAGCTGATTTCTTGCAGCAGCTGGGCACTGTAACAGCTCCAGAGCTGCTCTGTAAGGCAAGTAAAAGGGTGTGGGCCCTGCAGCACTACCTGTAGTTTGCATTGTGCATTGGAAGGCACAAAGTAAGCAGACGGGAGGAGAAGTCAGGATAGTGCACAAGGGTATAGAAGGGAGCGGCTGAAGAAAAGATAAGTGGAAACAGACAGCAAACTAGGCTGGAGAGAGACCTGAGACAAAGAGATCTGAATTATACGAGAGCCGACCAGGGGAAACACAAATTATGCAGTCAAGTTTCCCACATTTGGGGAAATCGCAGGAGCAGCACACCCAGAGTACAATGGGTGAGCCTTGCCCTGGGAGAAGCACCTTCATGATCATAGTATCTCACCTGGCAGGTAAGTAGGAGTTGGGCTAGAGCTGGGGAGGGTCGCTGCTCGGGTACCCCCCTGTAAAGTGAAGGAGATCCAACTGAGGCAGCACAAGGGAACTCTCGAAAGAAGAACAAGGCTAAAGGAAAATCTGAGACAAAGAAATCTGACTTTTACCAGAGCTGACCAGAGGAAAGCACAAACACAGTCTCCCACTACCACAAATAATGCAGTCAAGTTTCCCACATTTGGGGAAATCACAGGGGTCAGCATACCCAAAATGCAATGAATGAACCTCACCCTGGGAGAAAAATCTTCATGACCATGGTATCTCCTATGCAAAATAAGTATGATTTGGAATAGGGCTGGGGAGGGCCGCTGCTCATGCACATCTCTGTCAAGTAAAGGAGATTCAACTGAGGCAGCACAAGGGAACTCTCATCTTGGGACAACAACTGCAGGGAGAACACATATTTTCAGATGAACATGGGAGGGCAGAAGGCTGCCTAATACTGAAGCACCTCCAAACAACAAACCAAATGCAACAACTAGTGCAAGCATTCCTGGGGGAAGGCCTGCCGCAGATGGATTTGCATATGGTGATGTCATCCAAGCAGTGGGTCAAAGTTGGCTTCAACCCTCGTCTGCATATGAAAACAGAAAAGGGGCGTGCAGGGCATGGTGGCCTTTTGCGGCGCTTGTCTGACCCCTAGTTTGCATTAAACACCTCCACCCTCCTTCGGTGTGGGGCTCATGTTGGCTATGCCCCAGCCCCTGAAGCATTCAAGCTGATTTCTTGCAGCAGCTGGGCACTGTAACAGCTCCAGAGCTGCTCTGTAAGGCAAGTAAAAGGGTGTGGGCCCTGCAGCACTACCTGTAGTTTGCATTGTGCATTGGAAGGCACAAAGTAAGCAGACGGGAGGAGAAGTCAGGATAGTGCACAAGGGTATAGAAGGGAGCGGCTGAAGAAAAGAGAAGTGGAAACAGACAGCAAACTAGGCTGGAGAGAGACCTGAGACAAAGAGATCTGAATTATACGAGAGCCGACCAGGGGAAACACAAATTATGCAGTCAAGTTTCCCACATTTGGGGAAATCGCAGGAGCAGCACACCCAGAGTACAATGGGTGAGCCTTGCCCTGGGAGAAGCACCTTCATGATCATAGTATCTCACCTGGCAGGTAAGTAGGAGTTGGGCTAGAGCTGGGGAAAGTCGCTGTTCGGGCACCCCCCTGTCAAGTGAAAGAGATCCAACTGAGGCAGCACAAGGGAACTCTCGAAAGAAGAACAAGGCTAGAGGAAGATCTGAGACAAAGAAATCTGACTTTTTCCAGAGCTGACCAGAGGAAAGCACAAACACAGTCCCCACTACCACAAATAATGCAGTCGAGTTTCCCACATTTGGGGAAATCACAGGGGTCAGCATACCCAAAATGCAATGAATGAACCTCACCCTGGGAGAACAATCTTCATGACCATGGTATCTCCTATGCAAAATAAGTATGATTTGGGATAGGGCTGGGGAGGGCCGCTGCTCATGCACATCTCTGTCAAGTAAAGGAGATTCAACTGAGGCAGCACAAGGAAACTCTCATCTGGGGACAACAACTGCAGGGAGAACACATATTTTCAGATGAACATGGGAGGGCAGAAGGCTGCCTAATACTGAAGCACCCCCAAACAACAAACCAAATGCAACAACTAGTACAAGCATTCCTGGGGGAAGTTCTGCAGAAGACGGAATTGCATACGGTGATGTCATCCAAGCAGTGGGCCAAAGTTGGCTGGAACCCTCATCTGCATATGAAAAGAGAAAAGGGGTATGCAGGGCATGGCGGCCTTTTGCGGCGCTTGGATGACCCTTAGTTCGCATTAAACACCTCCACCCTCCTTCGGTGTGGGGCTCATGTTGGCCATGCCCCATCCCCTGAAGCATTCAAGCTGATTTCTTGCAGCAGCTTGGCACTGTAACAGCTCCAGAGCTGTTCAGTAAGGCAAGTAAAAGGGTGTGGGCCCTGCAGCACTACCTGTAGTTTGCATTGCGCATTGGAAGGCACAAAGTAAGCAGACAGGAGGAGAAGTCAGGATAGTGCACAAGGGTATAAAAGGGAGCGGCTCAAGAAAAGAGAAGTTGAAACAGACAGCAAACTAGGCTGGAGAGAGACCTGAGACAAAGAGATCTGAATTATACGAGACCTGACCAGGGGAAACACAAATTATGCAGTCAAGTTTCCCACATTTGGGGAAATCGCAGGGGCAGCACACCCAGAGTGCAATGGGTGAGCCTTGCCCTGGGAGAAGCACCTTCATGATCATAGTATCTCACCTGGCAGGTAAGTAGGAGTTGGGCTAGAGCTGGGGAGGGTCGCTGCTCGGGCACCCCCCTGTCAAGTGAAGGAGATCCAACTGAGGCAGCACAAGGAAACTCTCGAAAGAAGAACAAGGCTAGAGGAAGATCTGAAACAAAGAAATTTGACTTTTACCAGAGCTGACCAGAGGAAAACACAAACACAGTCCCCCACTACCAACAAATAAAGCAGTCGCGTTTCCCACATTTGGGGAAAACACAGGGGTCAGCATACCCAGAATGCAATGAATGAACCTCACCCTGGGAGAGTAATCTTCATGACCATGGTATCTCCTATGCAAAATAAGTATGATTTGGGATAGGGCTGGGGAGGGCCGCTGCTCATGCACATCTCTGTCAAGTAAAGGAGATTCAACTGAGGCAGCACAAGGGAACTCTCATCTGGGGACAACAACTGCAGGGAGAACACATATTTTCAGATGAACATGGGAGGGCAGAAGGCTGCCTAATACTGAAGCACCCCCAAACAACAAACCAAATGCAACAACTAGTGCAAGCATTCCTGGGGGAAGTTCTGCAGAAGACGGATTTGCATACGGTGATGTCATCCAAGCAGTGGGTCAAAGTTGGCTTCAACCCTCATCTGCATATGAAAAGAGAAAAGGGGCGTGCAGGGCATGGCGGCCTTTTGCGGTGCTTGGATGACCCTAGTTCGCATTAAACACCCCCACCCTCCTTTGGTGTGGGGCTCATGTTGGCCATGCCCCATCCCCTGAAGCATTCAAGCTGATTTATTGCAGCAGCTGGGCACTGTAACAGCTCCAGAGCTGCTATGAACGGCAAGTAAAAGGGTGTGGGCCCTGCAGCACTACCTGTAGTTTGCATTGTGCATTGGAAGGCACAAAGTAAGCAGACGGGAGAAGTCAGGATAGTGCGCAAGGGCATAGAAGGGAGCGGCTCAAGAAAAGAGAAGTTGAAACAGACAGCAAACTAGGCTGGAGAGAGACCTGAGACAAAGAGATCTGAATTATACGAGAGCCGACCAGGGGAAACACAAATTATGCAGTCAAGTTTCCCACATTTGGGGAAATCGCAGGAGCAGCACACCCAGAGTGCAATGGGTGAGCCTTGCCCTGGGAGAAGCACCTTCCTGATTATAGTATCTCACCTGGCAGGTAAGTAGGAGTTGGGCTAGAGCTTGGGAGGGTCGCTGCTCGGGCACCCCCCTGTCAAGTGAAGGAGATCCAACTGAGGCAGCACAAGGAAACTCTCGAAAGAAGAACAAGGCTAGAGGAAGATCTGAGACAAAGAAATCTGACTTTTACCAGAGCTGACCAGAGGAAAGCACAAACACAGTCCCCCACTACCACAAATAATGCAGTCGAGTTTCCCAAATTTGGGAAAATCACAGGGGTCAGCATACCCAGAATGCAATGAATGAACCTCACCCTGGGAGAACAATCTTCATGACCATGGTATCTCCTATGCAAAATAAGTATGATTTGGGATAGGGCTGGGGAGGGCCGCTGCTCAGGCACATCTCTGTCAAGTAAAGGAGATTCAACTGAGGCAGCACAAGGGAACTCTCATCTGGGGACAACAACTGCAGGGAGAACACATATTTTCAGATGAACATGGGAGGGCAGAAGGCTGCCTAATACTGAAGCACCCCCAAACAACAAACCAAATGCAACAACTAGTGCAAGCATTCCTGGGGGAAGGCCTGCAGCAGATGGATTTGCATACGGTGATGTCATCCAAGTAGTGGGTCAAAGTTGGCTTCAACCCTCGTCTGCATATGAAAAGAGAAAAGGGGCGTGCAGGGCATGGCGGCCTTTTGCGGCGCTTGGATGACCCCTAGTTCGCATTAAACACCTCCACCCTCCTTCGGTGTGGGGCTCATGTTGGCTATGCCCCAGCCCCTGAAGCATTCAAGCTGATTTCTTGCAGCAGCTGGGCACTGTAACAGCTCCAGAGCTGCTCTGTACGGCAAGTAAAAGGGTGTGGGCCCTGCAGCACTACCTGTAGTTTGCATTGTGCATTGGAAGGCACAAAGTAAGCAGACAGGAGGAGAAGTCAGGATAGTGCACAAGGGTATAAAAGGGAGGGGCTCATGAAAAAAGAAGTGGAAACAGACAGCAAACTAGGCTGGAGAGAGACCTGAGACAAAGAGATCTGAATTATACGAGAGCCGACCAGGGGAAACACAAATTATGCAGTCAAGCTTCCCACATTTGGGGAAATCAGAGTGCAATGGGTGAGCCTTGCCCTGGGAGAAGCACCTTCATGATCATAGTATCTCACCTGGCAGGTAAGTAGGAGTTGGGCTAGAGCTGGGGAGGGTCGCTGCTCGGGCACCCCCCTGTCAAGTGAAAGAGATCCAACTGAGGCAGCACAAGGGAACTCTCGAAAGAAGAACAAGGCTAGAGGAAGATCTGAGACAAATAAATCTGACTTTTACCAGAGCTGACCAGAGGAAAGCACAAACACAGTCCCCCACTACCACAAATAATGCAGTCGAGTTTCCCACATTTGGGGAAATCACAGGGGTCAGCATACCCAGAATACAATGAATGAACCTCACCCTGGGAGAACAATCTTCATGACCATGGTATCTCCTATGCAAAATAAGTATGATTTGGGATAGGGCTGGGGAGGGCCGCTGCTCAGGCACATCTCTGTCAAGTAAAGGAGATTCAACTGAGGCAGCACAAGGGAACTCTCATCTGGGGACAACAACTGCAGGGAGAACACATATTTTCAGATGAACATGGGAGGGCAGAAGGCTGCCTAATACTGAAGCACCCCCAAACAACAAACCAAATGCAACAACTAGTGCAAGCATTCCTGGGGGAAGGCCTGCAGCAGATGGATTTGCATACGGTGATGTCATCCAAGCAGTGGGTCAAAGTTGGCTTCAACCCTCGTCTGCATATGAAAAGAGAAAAGGGGCGTGCAGGGCATGGCGGCCTTTTGCGGCGCTTGGATGACCCCTAGTTCACATTAAACACCTCCACCCTCCTTCGGTGTGGGGCTCATGTTGGCTATGCCCCAGCCCCTGAAGCATTCAAGCTGATTTCTTGCAGCAGCTGGGCACTGTAACAGCTCCAGAGCTGCTCTGTACGGCAAGTAAAAGGGTGTGGGCCCTGCAGCACTACCTGTAGTTTGCATTGTGCATTGGAAGGCACAAAGTAAGCAGACAGGAGGAGAAGTCAGGATAGTGCACAAGGGTATAAAAGGGAGGGGCTCATGAAAAAAGAAGTGGAAACAGACAGCAAACTAGGCTGGAGAGAGACCTGAGACAAAGAGATCTGAATTATACGAGAGCTGACCAGGGGAAACACAAATTATGCAGTCAAGCTTCCCACATTTGGGGAAATCGCAGGGGCACCACACCCAGAGTGCAATGGGTGAGCCTTGCCCTGGGAGAAGCACCTTCATGATCAAAGTATCTCACCTGGCAGGTAAGTAGGAGTTGGGCTAGAGCTGGGGAGGGTCGCTGCTCTGGCACCCCCCTGTCAAGTGAAAGAGATCCAACTGAGGCAGCACAAGGGAACTCTCGAAAGAAGAACAAGGCTAGAGGAAGATCTGAGACAAATAAATCTGACTTTTACCAGAGCTGTCCAGAGGAAAGCACAAACACAGTCCCCCACTACCACAAATAATGCAGTCGTGTTTCCCACATTTGGGGAAATCACAGGGGTCAGCATACCCAGAATGCAATGAATGAACCTCACCCTGGGAGAACAATCTTCATGACCATGGTATCGCCTATGCAAAATAAGTATGATTTGGGATAGGGCTGGGGAGGGCCGCTGCTCAGGCACATCTCTGTCAAGTAAAGGAGATTCAACTGAGGCAGCACAAGGGAACTCTCATCTGGGGACAACAACTGCAGGGAGAACACATATTTCCAGATAAACATGGGTGGGCAGAAGGCTGCCTAATACTGAAGCACCCCCAAACAACAAACCAAATGCAACAACTAGTACAAGCATTCCTGGGGGAAGGCCAGCAGCAGATGGATTTGCATATGGTGATGTCATCCAAGCAGTGGGTCAAAGTTGGCTTCAACCCTCGTCTGCATATGAAAAGAGAAAAGGGGCGTGCAGGGCATGGCGGCCTTTTGCGGCGCTTGGATGACCCCTAGTTCGCATTAAACACCTCCACCCTCCTTCGGTGTGGGGCTCATGTTGGCTATGCCCCAGCCCCTGAAGCATTCAAGCTGATTTCTTGCAGCAGCTGGGCACTGTAACAGCTCCAGAGCTGCTCTGAACGGCAAGTAAAAGGGTGTGGGCCCTGCAGCACTACCTGTAGTTTGCATTGTGCATTGGAAGGCACAAAGTAAGCAGACGGGAGAAGTCAGGATAGTGCGCAAGGGCATAGAAGGGAGCGGCTCAAGAAAAGAGAAGTTGAAACAGACAGCAAACTAGGCTGGAGAGAGACCTGAGACAAAGAGATCTGAATTATATGAGAGCCGACCAGGGGAAACACAAATTATGCAGTCAAGTTTCCCACATTTGGGGAAATCGCAGGAGCAGCACACCCAGAGTGCAATGGGTGAGCCTTGCCCTGGGAGAAGCACCTACATGATCATAGTATCTCACCTGCCAGGTAAGTAGAAGTTGGGCTAGAGCTGGGGAGGGTCGCTGCTCGGGTACCCCCCTGTCAAGTGAAGGAGATCCAACTGAGGCAGCACAAGGGAACTCTCGAAAGAAGAACAAGGCTAGAGGAAGATCTGAGACAAATAAATCTGACTTTTACCAGAGCTGACCAGAGGAAAGCACAAACACAGTCCCCCACTACCACAAATAATGCAGTCGAGTTTCCCACATTTGGGGAAATCACAGGGGTCAGCATACCCAGAATGCAATGAATGAGCCTCACCCTGGGAGAACAATCTTCATGACCATGGTATCTCCTATGCAAAATAAGTATGATTTGGGATAGGGCTGGGGAGGGCCGCTGCTCAGGCACATCTCTGTCAAGTAGAGGAGATTCAACTGAGGCAGCACAAGGGAACTCTCATCTGGGGACAACAACTGCAGGGAGAACACAAATTTTCAGATGAACATGGGAGGGCAGAAGGCTGCCTAATAATGAAGCACCCCCAAACAACAAACCAAATGCAACAACTAGTGCAAGCATTCCTGGGGGAAGGCCTGCAGCAGATGGATTTGCATACGGTGATGTCATCCAAGCAGTGGGTCAAAGTTGGCTTCAACCCTCGTCTGCATATGAAAAGAGAAAAGGGGCGTGCAGGGCATGGCGGCCTTTTGCGGCGCTTGGATGACCCCTAGTTCGCATTAAACACCTCCACCCTCCTTCGGTGTGGGGCTCATGTTGGCTATGCCCCAGCCCCTGAAGCATTCAAGCTGATTTCTTACAGCAGCTGGGCACTGTAACAGCTCCAGAGCTGCTCTGTACGGCAAGTAAAAGGGTGTGGGCCCTGCAGCACTACCTGTAGTTTGCATTGTGCATTGTTAGGCACAAAGTAAGCAGGCAAGGTCCAGAGAACAGTTAGAGGTCGGAGTAGCACTATCTCAAGTAGTACTACGACAGCACGGATGGATTCTAAATATTCCAAAATCGCAGCTGATTCCGACGACACGTCTGCTGTTCCTAGGGATGATTCTGGACACAGTACAGAAAAAGGTGTTTCTCCCGGAGGAGAAAGCCAAGGAGTTATCCGACATAGTCAGGAACCTCCTAAGACCAGGCCAAGTGTCAGTACATCAATGCACAATGGTCCTGGGAAAGATGGTGGCTTCTTACGAAGCGATTCCATTCGGCAGATTCCACGCAAGAACTTTTCAGTGGGATCTGCTGGACAAATGGTCCGGATCGCATCTTCAAATGCATCAGCGGATAACCCTGTCTCCAAGGACAAGGGTGTCTCTCCTGTGGTGGTTACAGAGTGCTCATCTCCTAGAGGGCCGCAGATTCGGCATTCAGGATTGGGTCCTGGTGACCACGGATGCCAGCCTGAGAGGCTGGGGAGCAGTCACACAGGGAAGAAATTTCCAGGGCTTGTGGTCAAGCATGGAAACGTCACTTCACATAAATATCCTGGAACTAAGGGCCATTTACAATGCCCTAAGTCAGGCAAGACCTCTGCTTCAGGGTCAGCCGGTGTTGATCCAGTCGGACAACATCACGGCAGTCGCCCACGTAAACAGACAGGGCGGCACAAGAAGCAGGAGGGCAATGATGGAAGTGGCAAGGATTCTTCGCTGGGCGGAGAATCATGTGATAGCACTGTCAGCAGTGTTCATTCCGGGAGTGGACAACTGGGAAGCAGACTTCCTCAGCAGACACGATCTTCACCCGGGGGAGTGGGGACTTCACCCAGAAGTCTTCCACATGATTGTGAACCGTTGGGAAAAACCAAAGGGTGGACATGATGGCGTCCCGCCTCAACAAAAAACTGGACAGATATTGCGCCAGGTCAAGGGACCCTCAGGCAATAGCTGTGGACTCTCTGGTAACACCGTGGGTGTACCAGTCAGTGTATGTGTTCCCTCCTCTTCCTCTCATACCAAAAGTACTGAGAATCATAAGAAGGAGAGGAGTAAAGACTATACTCGTGGCTCCGGATTGGCCAAGAAGGACTTGGTACCCGGAAATTCAAGAGATGCTCACGGAAGACCCGTGGCCTCTACCTCTAAGAAAGGACCTGCTCCAGCAGGGACCATGTCTGTTCCAAGACTTACCGCGGCTGCGTTTGACGGCATGGCGGTTGAACGCCGGATCCTGAAGGAAAAAGGCATTCCGGATGAAGTCATCCCTACCCTGATCAAAGCCAGGAAGGATGTAACCATACAACATTATCACCGTATTTGGCGTAAATATGTTGCGTGGTGCGAGGCCAGGAAGGCCCCTACAGAGGAATTTCAACTGGGTCGTTTCCCGCATTTCCTGCAAACAGGACTGTCTATGGGCTTCAAATTAGGGTCCATTAAGGTTCAAATTTCGGCCCTGTCAATATTCTTCCAAAAAGAACTGGCTTCTGTTCCTGAAGTTCAGACGTTTGTCAAGGGAGTACTGCATATACAGCCTCCTTTTGTGCCTCCAGTGGCACCTTGGGATCTCAATGTAGTTTTGGGATTCCTAAAATCACATTGGTTTGAACCACTCACCACTGTGGACTTAAAATATCTCACATGGAAAGTGGTAATGCTGTTAGCCCTGGCTTCAGCCAGGCGTGTCTCAGAATTGACCAAAACAAAAAACTGCAACAAACGAGTGCCTAATCATCAAAATAAAAAGTGAAAACCAATACGTGTTTCATAGAATTAAATAATCACAATTTTATGTTCCTGATAGTCTGCGCTTGCCGGAATACTATGTGTAGTATTGTGGTGATAGCATAGAAAAAGAACAAACGGCTGCGCTGAATATCAGGAACGAAACATGATGTACAGAGAGCCAACGTAAAAAATAACAATGTTTATTAATAAAACATATAAAAAGATTAATTGTCAAATAACCGGTGAAAAATATATACAAATATATATAAGAACAGTCACTAGACGTGAACTAGTGGTATATTGTAATGACTCAGCTTATTGGGGTGAAAAGTTCCGTGATTCACTTGTTAGATAGTTGATAAATACCAGGTGTGTTGGTAGGATCCTAATGAATAAAAAAGTCCCTCAGTTGAAATTGATATTCAATACCTTTCCAAAATGGGCTGGTAAGAGCCGAGCGTCCTCGGCTTCAATGTCCTGCAATGCCCATATACGCTGTGCAGCGGAAAGGAATGGATCGTCTCTCTCACAACCCGGTCGTGGCGGCGTGTGCGCTGAAGCCGCTGATGTCGGATGCTGTAGAAGGAGGGTGCAGCGGGGACCAAGGAACACCTGGAAGATTTCACCTGAGCTGAGTGTGGATAGGGGCGGGTCCTGACGCGTTTCGTCACGTTCACGTGACTTTCTCAAAGGTAGAATGTTCTTATATATATTTATATATATTTTTCACCGGTTATTTGACAATTAATCTTTTTATATGTTTTATTAATAAACATTGTTATTTTTTACGTTGGCTCTCTGTACATCGTGTCTCAGAATTGGCGGCTTTATCCTATAAAAGCCCTTACCTAATTTTTCATATGTGGTGCCTGCGGCTACTAGGGACTTGGAGGATTCCAAGTTGCTGGACGTAGTCAGGGCCCTGAAAATATATGTTTCCAGGACGGCTGGAGTCAGAAAATCTGATTCGCTGTTTATCCTGTATGCACCCAGCAAGCTGGGTGCTCCTGCTTCTAAGCAGACGATTGCTCGTTGGATTTGTAGTACAATTCAGCTTGCACATTCTGTGGCAGGCCTGCCACAGCCAAAATCTTTAAAAGCCCATTCCACACGGAAAGTGGGCTCATCTTGGGCGGCTGCCCGAGGGGTCTCGGCTTTACAACTTTGCCGAGCAGCTACTTGGTCAGGGGAAAACATGTTTGCTAAATTCTACAAATTTGATACCCTGGCTGAGGAGGACCTGGAGTTCTCTCATTCGGTGATGCAGAGTCATCCGCACTCTCCCACCCGGTTGGGAGCTTTGGTATAATCCCCATGGTCCTTTCGGAGTCCCCAGCATCCACTAGGACGTTAGAGAAAATAAGAATTTACTTACCGATAATTCTATTTCTCATAGTCTGTAGTGGATGCTGGGCGCCCATCCCAAGTGCGGATTGTCTGCATTACTTGTACATAGTTATTGTTACAAAAATCGGGTTATTGTTGTTGTGAGCCATCTTTTCAGAGGCTCCTTCTGTTATCATGCTGTTAACTGGGTTCAGATCACAAGTTGTACGGTGTGATTGGTGTGGCTGGTATGAGTCTTACCCGGGATTCAAAATCCTTCCTTATTGTGTACGCTCGTCCGGGCACAGTATCCTAACTGAGGCTTGGAGGAGGGTCATAGGGGGAGGAGCCAGTGCACACCAGCTAGTCCTAAAGCTTTTACTTTGTGCCCAGTCTCCTGCGGAGCCGCTATTCCCCATGGTCCTTTCGGAGTCCCCAGCATCCACTACGGACTATGAGAAATAGAATTATCGGTAAGTAAATTCTTATTTTCTGGACTGCGTCCAGGATCATCCTTAGGAATAGAAGACGTGTCGTCGGAATCAGCTGCGATTTTGGAATATTAAGAATCCAACCGTGCTGCCGCAACACTACCTGAGATAGTGCTACCCCGACTACCAACTGTTCCCTGGATCTTGCCCTTATCCGGAGATCGTCCAAGTAAGGGATAATTAAAACTCCCTTCCTTCGAAGGAGTATCATCATTTCGGCCATTACTTTGGTAAAGACCCGGGGTGCCGTGGACAAACCAAACGGCAGCGTCTGAAACTGATAGTGACAGTTCTGTACCACAAACCTGAGGTACCCTTGGTGAGAAGGGTAATTTGGGACATGGAGATAAGCATCCTTGATGTCCAGAGACACCATATAATCCCCTTCTTCCCGGTTTGCCATCACCGCTCTGAGTGACTCCATCTTGAATTTGAACCTTTGTATGTAAGTGTTCAAGGATTTCAGATTTAAATTAGGTCTCACCGAGCCGTCCGGCTTCGGTACCACAAACAGCGTGGAATAATACCCCTTTCCCTGTTGTAGGAGGGGTACCTTGATTATCACCTGCTGGGAATACAGCTTGTGAATGGCTTCCCATACCGCCTCCCTGTCGGAGGGAGACGTCGGTAAAGCAGACTTTAGGAAAACGGCGAAGGGGAGACGTCTCAAATTCCAATTTGTACCCCTGAGATACCACCTGAAGGATCCAGGGGTCCACCTGTGAGTGAGCCCACTGCACGCTGAAATTTATGAGACGGGCCCCCACCGTTTCTGTTCCTGGGAACTGGCTGTTTGCTGCAGCCTTTTTCCTCTCCCTCTGCCACGGGGCAGAAATGAGGAGCCTTTTGCCCGCTTGCCCTTATGGGGCCCAAAGGACTGCGCCTGATAATACGGCGTCTTCTTATGTTGAGAGGCTACCTGGGGTAAAAATGTGGATTTCCCAGCCGTTGCCGTGGCCACCAGGTCTGTTAGACCTACCCCAAATAACTCCTCCCTTTTATAAGGCGATACTTCCATATGCCTTTTGGAATCAGCATCACCTGACCACTGTCTTGTCCATAACCCTCTTCTGGCAGAAATGGACAGCGCACTTACTCTTGATGCCAGTCGGCAAATATCCCTCTGTGCACAACGCATATATAGAAAGCATCTTTTAAATGCTCTATAGTCAGTAATATACTGTCCCTATCTAGGGTATCAATATTGTCAGTCAGGGAATCCGACCAAGCCACCCCAGCACTGCACATCCAGGCTGAGGCGATTGCTGGTCGCAGTATCACACCCGTGTGAGTGTATATACATTTTAGGATATTTTACTGCTTTCTGTCAGCAGGTTCCTTAAGGGCGGCCGTATCCGGGGACGGTAGTGCCACCTGTTTAGACAAGCGTGTGAGCGCTTTATTCACCCTAGGGGGTGTTTCCCAATGTGCCCTATCCTCTGGCGGGAAGGGGTATGATGCTAATAACTTTTTAGGAATTAACAGTTTTTATCGGGGGAAACCCACGCATCATCACACACTTCATTTAATTCCTCAGATGCAGGAAAAACTACAGGCAGTTTTTTCTCACCCAACATAATACCCTTTTTAGTGGTACTGGTATTATCAGAAATGTGTAAAAACATTTTCCATAGCCTCAATCATGTAACGTGTGGCCCTACTGGAAGTCACATTCGTCTCTTAATCGTCGACACTGGAATCAGTATCCGTGTCGGCGTCTGTATCTGCCATCTGCGGTAACGGGCGTTTTAGAGCCCCTGATGGCTTTTGAGACACCTGGACAGGCACAGGCTGAGTAGCCGGCTGTCTCATGTCATCAATCTTTTGTAAAGAGCTGACACTGTCACGTAATTCCTTCCATAAGCTCAGCCACTCAGGTGTCGACTCCCTAGGGGGTGACAACTCCATTACAGGCAATTGCTCCGCCTCCACACCATTTTCCTCCTCATACATGTCGACACAATCGTACCGACACACAGCACACACACAGGGAATGCTCTGATAGAGGACAGGACCCCACTAGCCCTTTGGGGAGACAGAGGGAGAGTATGCCAGCACACACCAGAGCGCTATATATATATATATATATATACAGGGATAACCTTATATAAGTGTTTTTCCCCTTATAGCTGCTGTATTGTTATACTACGCCTAATTAGTGCCCCCCTCTCTTTTTTAACCCCTTTCTGTAGTGTAGTAACTGCAGGGGAGAGCCAGGGAGTTTCCCTCCAACGGCGCTGTGAGAGAAAATGGCGCCAGTGTGCTGAGGAGATAGGCTCCGCCCCCTTCTCGGCGGCCTTTTCTCACGTTTTTCTGTGGAATCTGCCAGGGGTTAAAATTCATCCATATAGCCCTGGGGGCTATATGTGATGTATTTTCGCCAGCCAAGGTGTTTCTATTGCTGCTCAGGGCGCCCCCCCCTAGCGCCCTGCACCCTCAGTGACCGAAGTGTGAAGTGTGCTGAGGAGCAATGGCGCACAGCTGCAGTGCTGTGCGCTACCTTGGTGAAGACAGGATGTCTTCTGCCGCCGATTTTCCGGACCTCTTCTTGCTTCTGGCTCTGTAAGGGGGCCGGCGGCGCGGCTCTGGGACCGAGCTCCGAGGCTGGGCCTGTGTTCGGTCCCTCTGGAGCTAATGGTGTCCAGTAGCCTAAGAAGCCCAATCCACTCTGCACGCAGGTGAGTTCGCTTCTTCTCCCCTTAGTCCCTCGATGCAGTGAGCCTGTTGCCAGCAGGTCTCACTGAAAATAAAAAACCTAAAACAAAACTTTCACTAAGAAGCTCAGGAGAGCCCCTAGTGTGCACCCTTCTCGGCCGGGCACAAAAATCTAACTGAGGCTTGGAGGATTGTCATAGGGGGAGGAGCCAGTGCACACCAGGTAGTCCTAAAGCTTTACTTTTGTGCCCAGTATCCTGCGGAGCCGCTAATCCCCATGGTCCTTACGGAGTTCCCAGCATCCACTAGGACGTCAGAGAAACACTGATAGAGTACATTATATTTATGAATTAATTGCTTCCAGATTCTGCAGCAGCATCATCAGCACCACCAGTGTTACTCACAGTCACTTCACACTGACTGCTGCACAACACATCACTTAATTTCCGGGCCGCCCGCCACCTGGTGAAGAGACATGGGAGATGAAGGACCAGCAGTGCCACGTTGAGCGGAAGTATTGTTAATTAGTTACCCACACACTCCTTGTGACACCTGCTCCCCGTCTGCCCTCCCACCCGCCGCCTGCCGTCCGGAACCCGCACTGACAAGTAAGTCTCAGCAGAATGTGTCTGCCAGCAGCTCCCAGTCCCTCCTAGAGGAACACTGCCAGTGGTGTGGCGGCCGCGGCACACTAGGACTGAGAGACCGCAGCAGGAGGAAAGCACAGGTGGGCGGGAGGAGAGCATGGGCGGACATCACCACGTCACATTGCAAGGTGACGCCAGTCCCCCCAGTGAGGCCGCCGACGAATGCACTCAGCATAGTATTAGCAGCAGGCAGAGGGGGGTCGGGTGCAGCGGTGGTGGGAGGTACGGAAATGAGCTGCAGGCTAGGCTCCACCGATCACACACTCAGCGATCACTGTGCTACTCAAGCGTGGCGTGCAGCGGTGCTGGACATTAGGGAGTGCCTGTGCGCACCAGGCACCCCCTGTACGCACGCCTATGCGCTACCACCCCCCATATGCCACACTACATCACTATGCTACAGCCCTCCCATATGCTGCACTTCATAATTACACTATACCCCCCATACAACATACTACATCACCACACTACACTACTCACAATAAAATTAAAACATCCCAGTTCCTCATTCTTAATGAGCTCACGTGAGTTCTCTCCCCAACGGAGCTCCAGACCAAGTAACAATGAAGACACCAGCAGCGTGTAGGGGGCAGGCCTGGTCCACTTGTCAGGAGAGAGCAGTCACAGGAGGGAAAGAAGGGGGCGGGGCCTAGTCCTACAGACGGGAGAGAGCACAGACAGGAGAGAGCAAGGTACAGGGGTAGAAGGGGACGGAGCCTATTCTTACAGGCTTTCAAAATTCGACTTTAAAATTCGACATTTGACAAATTCGACTTTTCTGCAATGGTACAAATGCGGCAATTCGACAAAAGTATATTCAATTGAAGTTTGTAAATTCGACAACAGTGCTTTTAAACAGTAAATTCGTCATTTTCAATCCGCCACACTTTGCTGGCGGAATCTAATAAAAAAATTTTAAAAACATGTTTTTTTTTATGCAGTTTTTTTTTTTGGTAATAGCATATCTATTTATATTAGAAGGGATTAGGTACTTGGTTTGTCTTTTTTGGAGGCACAAGTATTATTTATATATTTTTTAAAATATTATTTATTTTTTAAATGGAATGTGAAAAACCCGAAAAAAAAATTGCGTGGGTCCCCCCTCCAAAGCATAACCAGCCTCGGGCTCTTCGAGCCGGTCCTGGTTCTAAAAATCCGGGGGAAAAACGGACAGGGGATCCCCCGTATTTTTAAAACCAGCACCGGGCTCTGCGCCTGGTGCTGGTGCAAAAAATACGGGGGACAAAAAGAGTAGGGGTCCCCCGTATTTTTTACACCAGCATCGGGCTCCACTAGCTGGACAGATAATGCCACAGCCGGGGGTCACTTTTATACAGTGCCCTGCGGCCGTGGCATTAAATATCCAACTAGTCACTCCTGGCCGGGGTACCCTGGGGGAGTGGGGACCCCTTCAATCAAGGGGTCCCCCCCCCAGCCACCTAAGGGCCAGGGGTGAAGCCCGAGGCTGTCCCCCCCATCCAAGGGCTGCGGATGGGAGGCTGATAGCCTTGAGAAAATTTAAATAATATTGTTTTTTCTAGTAGTACTACAAGTCCCAGCAAGCCTCCCCCGCAAGCTGGTACTTGGAGAACCACAAGTACCAGCATGCAGGAGAAAAACGGGCCCGCTGGTACCTGTAGTTCTACTGGGGGAAAAATACCCAAATAAAAACAGGACACAGACACCGTGAAAGTATAACTTTATTTCCCACCTGCCGACACACACATACTTACCTATGTTGACATGAAGCAGTCGGTCCTCTTCTCCAAGTAGAATCCACGGGTACCTGAAAATAAAAGATAATTATACTCACCTGATCCAGGTTCCAGATTAAATCCACGTACTTGGCAAAACAACAAACCGAACACCCGGACCAGACGGACTGAAAGGGGTCCCATGTTTACACATGGGATCCCTTTCCACGAATGCAGACATCCGAATCTCGCGAGAATCCGACAGCGGGATGATGACGTTCGTGCGCGCTCGGGCTAGCCGAGCAAGGCGGGAAGGTTCGAACCTGCCTCGAACCCGTGTAAAATGGGTGAAGTTCGGGGGGTTCGGATTCCGACGAACCGAACCCACTCATCACTAGTATGTACGTGATTGTCAGGTGCCGTGCGCGTACATACGTGTCAGTGCCGTGCGTGTACGTACGTGTGTGTCAAGTGTCGTGCGTGTACGTGTGTGTGTGTGTGTGTGTGTCAGGTGGCGCGTACCTACATGTGTGTATGTCAGGTGCTGTGCATGTGTGTACGTACAGGCGTGTGTCAGGTGCCGCGCGTGTACGTACGTGTGTGTGTGTGTGTGTGCCAGGAGCCGCGCGTGTACATGCGTGTGGGTGTCAGGAGCCGTGCGTATACGTACATACGTGTAGGTGTCAGGTGCCGTGCGTATACGTATATACGTGTGTGTGTCAGGAGCCGAGCGTGTTCGTACATGTGTGTGTGTGTGTGTGTGTGTGTGTGTCAGGAGCCACGCGTGTGTGTGTGTCAGGAGCCACGCGTGTTCGTACATGTGTGTCAGGTGCCGCACGTGTAAGTGTGTGTGTTTTAAATTCCGCGTGTGTACGTACGTATGTGTGTGCCTGGAGCCGCGCGTGTACATACATGTGTGTGTGTGTCAGGTGCTGTACGTGTATGTGTGTGTCTCAGGTGCTGCACGTGTATATGTGTGTATCTCAGGTGCTGCATTTGTATGTGTCAGCTGTCACGTGGGTGTCAGGTGTTGAGCGTGTATGTGTTTGTGTCGCATTTGTATGTGTGTGACTGTCAGGTGCTGCACGTGTATGTGTGTGTCAGGTGCTGCATGTATATATGTGTGTGTTAGGTGCTGTTCATGTATGTGGGAGTGGCAGGTGCTACATGTGTATATATGTGTGAGTGGCAGGTGCTGCGTGTGTATACGAGTGTGTGTGAGGTGCTGCGAGTGTATGTGTGTGTTAGGTGCTCTGAGTGTATATGATTGTGTGTCAGGTGCTGTGCGTGTGTGCGTTAAATGCCACATGTATGTATGTGTGTCAGGTGCTGCGTGTGTGTGTGGGTGTGTCAGGTGCTGCATGTCTGTGTGTGTGGGTGTGTCAGGTGCTGCATGTGTGTGTGTGTGTGTGTGTGTGTGTCTGTCAGGTGCTGCATGTGTGTGTCAGGTGCTGCATGTCTGCGTGTGTGTGTCAGGCGCTGCATGTCTGTGTCAGGTGCTGCGTGTGTGTGTGTCAGGTGCTGTGTGTGTGTGTCAGGTGCTGCGTATGTGTGTGTGTGTCAGGTGCTGCGTGTCTGTGTCAGGTGCTGCGTGTCTGCGTGTGTGTGTCAGGTGCTGCGTGTCTGCGTGTGTGTGTCAGGTGCTGCATGTCTGCGTGTGTGTGTCAGGTGCTGCGTGTGTGTGTGTGTGTCAGGTGCTGCGTGTCTGCGTGTGTGTGTCAGGTGCTGCGTGTCTGCGTGTGTGTGTCAGGCGCTGCATGTCTGTGTGTCAGGTGCTGCGTGTGTGTGTGTGTGTCAGGTGCTGTGTGTGTGTCAGGTGCTGCGTGCCGTGTGCGTGTGTCAGGTGCGTGAGTGTGCGTGTGTCAGGTGCGTGAGTGTGTGTGTGTCAGGTGCGTGAGTGTGTGTGTGTGTGTCAGGTGCGTGAGTGTGTGTGTCAGGTGCGTGAGTGTGTGTGTGTCAGGCGCTGCGTGTCTGTGTGTGTCAGGCGCTGCGTGTCTGTGTGTGTCAGGCGCTGCGTGTGAGTGTGTGCATGTGTGTCAGGTCCGTGTGAGTGTCCGGTGCTGCGTCTGTGTGTGTGTGTCAGGTGCTGCGTGTGTGCGTGTGTGTCAGGCGCTGTGTGTGCGTGTGTCAGGCGCTGCAGGGAGGGCGGGGGGGGACGGACACACAGCAGGGAGGGCGGGGGGAGAACGGACACACAGCAGAGAGGAGGAGGGGGGGAGGACGGACACAGCGGGAGGAGGGGGGGTGGCCGGACACAGCGGGAGGAGGGGGGGTGGCCGGACACAGCGGGAGGAGGGGGGGGTGGCCGGACACAGCGGGAGGGGGGGGTGGACGGACACAGCGGGAGGGGGGGGTGGACGGACACAGCGGGAGGGGGGGTGGCCGGACACAGCGGGAGGGGGGGGTGGCCGGACACAGCGGAAGGAGGGGAGGGTGGCCGGACACAGCGGGAGGAGGGGAGGGTGGCCGGACACAGCGGGAGGGGGGGGGGTGGCCAGACACAGCGGGAGTGGGGGGGGTGGCCGGTCACAGCGGGAGGGGGGGGTGGCCGGACACAGCGGGAGGTAGGGGGTGGTTGGCCGGACACAGCGGGAGGAGGGGAGGGTGGCCGGACACACAGCAGGGAGGGCGCGGGGGGGAACACACTGCAGGGAGGAGGGGGGGACACACAGCAGGGAGGGCAAGGGGGGGGGCGACTGACACACAGCAGGGGGGGCGAGAGGGGGAAGGGGGGGTGACTGGTGACCATAGAGACCTTGATAAATACCGCATACTGCAGGGAGGGAGGGCCGGACACAGCGGGAGGAGGAGGAGGGAGGAGTGGCCGGACACAGCTGCCCGAGACGCCTCCTACTGCCAGCCGCACCACAGACGCGGGGAGGAGATGCAGGCAGCCACCAGGGAAGGTCCGGCGGGCGGCCGGGCACACAGCGGGCAAGCGGGCGGGCGAGCGGGCGGGCGGGCGGGCGGGAGGGGAGGGTGGCCGGGCGGGCGAGAGGGGAGGGTGGCCGGACACGCGGGGGAGAAGTGGAAGCTGGGTACACAGCGGTGGGCTGCCTGACAGAACTCACCCAGTGCTACGCAGCTCCGGCGATCTCCTCCCGCTTCATGGACCTCAATGAACTCACACGCCGGGAACCGCTGGCTGTCCTCCTGCAGCTCCACGTGACTCCTTCCCGCTCTGTCTCCTCGTGCCCAACTGCCAGAGCTACTCTCTGTACACCCCCTGCTGGCGGTCACTGCGCAGGCGCAATAAATTGAAATGCCCTATCTCTATAATGGGGCATATTTCTCTTAATTAAAAAAACCCTATAACTTTCTGAAAAACCACAACCCCAAAAGGCACTACACTGGGGCATACTCTATCTAGTAAAACAAACCCCAAGTCTTAATTCGTCCTCTATATTGAGTTATGCCTTCCCAAAAAAATCTTCATTCACTCTATAGGAAAACGTTGTCAAAAAGCCACAGAGGGAGTGGCAGAAAAAAACTGACAGTTGGAACTTTAGCTTACTCCCAATTCCTCATTTTTTATTATTTTGCCCTGAAATTTGGCCTGCAGCAGCGGGTGACGATTCTACGCGTCCATGCCAAATTTCAGCTCAGTACGTCCTATCAGTTTTGAGGTGTAGCCCCTCAAACACCATGCCCCCATCTCAGAAGTTCCCTATGGGAGAATTCCGTTTGTTCGATTCAGCCTTAATATAAGGGCACGACCGTGCCCTTATAATTGACAGTATTGTTTTCTTTCAAAAATCCACTTAATTTTCTTTACCCGATTATTAAAATGGTAATTGACAAAAAACAAACTACATTGTCACCAGAAGAGCAATACAAAATGTACAAGTGATATATTAAAATCATCTTTCCAGCTTGAATTTCAATGATGCATTGGGGCAACGATTTTGTGAGAAACATCTTCACCCTTAAATAAAGATTTTCTTAATTCCTTACCTGTGTGCTAATTAGATATCACCTTGTTTTCACATTAAACAGACTTCCACATGAGAAAACAGCAAAGATGCAGTGGCGTTAATGTTTCCTGGTGTCAACCTGTATTATTTCCGTAGACATTGAAATGAGGATGCATCTTGCTGCCTTTCCAATGAAGCAAGTTTAATTTAGTAATAGGTGAAAAACCATCCCTACAAAGATGTTAATCAGATACTTGGCTTTGTGGACACTTTTCAGAGAACAAATTTGTTATCATAAAAATAAAGCCAGAAAATGAAGAGCTGTTTAATCACTCAATTGGATTTTTCTGCCAGCATATTTCTTTTTCTCTGCAACCCACTGCTAAATTGTGCTTCCTAGCTGTTTTTATAAAATCACTGAATCAAATCTAACTCTGATTACATCAGAGAAGGCCAGGTACCCTACACCATAACAGGGGTTTTCGAAATTTTGACTTGTCTACTTAAAGATCAAAAAAATCTGATAACAAGGTCAATTACATCCCTGGGTGGGATTGAACCACCAACCTTTTGGTTAATAGCCGTACACACTAAGTGATTGCGCCACAGCGACACTTTGCAAAAGTACATACTGACAAAGGCTAATAAGCATTCATCTAGAACGTTTCCTATAAAAACTTTAAATAGTCAATAATCTGGAGAGTTTTTGTAAGATGTTTCTTCCATCAACCAATGAAGAAACACATTGGTACTTTCCCATGATGAGTGAGTGCTTCAGGATCTCTTGCACTTACATGTGCAGCAGAGTACTGTAATGGAAGCATGCTGGGTCCATAACCCAGAGGTAGGCAGATTGAAACTATCCTCTGCTATATGCATTTTTTTTTGTTAATTCAAGTAATCCAAAACTGGGATTGATATTTTTGCTCTTTTATTTTTACTTAAAGTACAATAACTTTTACCATTTTAATTTGTTTTAATAGTATATTGACAGTATTGTTTTCTTTCAAAAATCCAATTAATTTTCTTTACCCGATTATTAAAATGGTAATTGACAAAAACAAACTACATTGTCACCAGAAGAGCAATACAAAATGTACAAGTGATATATTAAAATCATCTTTCCAGCTTAAATTTCAATGATGCATTGGGGCAACGATTTTGTGAGAAACATCTTCACCCTTAAATAAAGATTTTCTTAATTCCTTACCTGTGTGCTAATTAGATATCACCTTGTTTTCACATTAAACAGACTTCCACATGAGAAAACAGCAAAGATGCAGTGGCGTTAATGTTTCCTGGTGTCAACCTGTATTATTTCCGTAGATATTGAAATGAGGATGCATCTTGCTGCCTTTCCAATGAAGCAAGTTTAATTTAGTAATAGGTGAAAAACCATCCCTACAAAGATGTTAATCAGATACTTGGCTTTGTGGACACTTTTCAGAGAACAAATTTGTTATCATAAAAATAAAGCCAGAAAATGAAGAGCTGTTTAATCACTCAATTGGATTTTTCTGCCAGCATTTTTCTTTTTCTCTGCAACCCACTGCTAAATTGTGCTTCCTAGCTGTTTTTTTTATAAAATCACTTAATCAAATCTAACTCTGATTACATCAGAGAAGGCCAGGTACCCTACACCATAAGAGGGGGTTTGCAATTTTGACTTGTCTACTTAAATATCACCAAAATCTGATCACAAGGTCAATTACGTCCCTGGGTGGGATTGAACCACCAACCTTTTGATTAATAGCTGAACACACTAACCGATTGCGCCACAGAGACACTTTGCAAAAAGTATATACTGACAAAGACTAATAAGCATTCATCTAGAACGTTTCCTAGAAAAACTTTAAAAAGTCAATAATCTGGAGAGTGTTTGTAAGATGTTTCTTCCAGCAACCAATGAAGAAACACATTGGTACTTTCGCATGATGAGTGAGTGCTTCAGGATCTCTTGCACTTACATGTGCAGCAGAGTACTGCAATGGAAGCATGCTGGGTCCATAACCCAGAGGTAGGCAGATTGAAACTATCCTTTGCTATATGCATTTTTTTTTTGTTCATTAAAGTAATCCAAAACTGGGATTGATATTTTAGCTTTTATTTTTACTTAAAGTACAATAACTTTTACCATTTTAATTTGTTTTAATAGTATATTGACAGTATTGTTTTCTTTCAAAAATCCACTTAATTTTCTTTACCCTATTATTAAAATGGTAATTGACAAAAACAAACTACATTGTCACCAGAAGAGCAATACAAAATGTACAAGTGATATATTAAAATCATCTTTCCAGCTTGAATTTCAATGATGCATTGGGGCAACGATTTTGTGAGAAACATCTTCACCCTTAAATAAAGATTTTCTTAATTCCTTACCTGTGTGCTAATTAGATATCACCTTGTTTTCACATTAAACAGACTTCCACATGAGAAAGCAGCAAGGATGCAGTGGCGTTAATGTTTCCTGGTGTCAACCTGTATTATTTCAGTAGATATTGAAATGAGGATGCATCTTGCTGCCTTTCCAATGAAGCAAGTTTAATTTAGTAATAGGTGAAAAACCATCCCTACAAATATGTTAATCAGATACTTGGCTTTGTGGACACTTTTCAGAGAACAAATTAGTTAGCATAAAAATAAAGCCAGAAAATGAAGAGCTGTTTAATCACTCAATTGGATTTTTCTGCCAGCATATTTCTTTTTCTCTGCAACCCACTGCTAAATTGTGCTTCCTAGCTGTTTTTATAAAATCACTGAATCAAATCTAACTCTGATTACATCAGAGAAGGCCAGGTACCCTACACCATAACAGGGGGTTTGAAATTTTGACTTGTCTACTTAAAGATCACCAAAATCTGATAACAATGTCAATTAAGTCCCTGGGTGGGATTGAACCACCAACCTTTTGGTTAATAGCCTTACACACTAACTGATTGCGCCACAGTGACACTTTGCAAAAGTACATACTGACAAAGGCTAATAAGCATTCATCTAGAACGATTCCTAGAAACATTTTAAAAAGTCAATAATGTGGAGAGTTTTTGTATGATGTTTCTTCCATCAACCAATGAAGAAACACATTGGTACTTTCCCATGATGAGTGAGTGCTTCAGGATCTCTTGCACTTACATGTGCAGCAGAGTACTGTAATGGAAGCATGCTGGGTCCATAACCCAGAGGTAGGCAGATTGAAACTATCCTCTGCTATATGCATTTTTTTTTTGTTAATTAAAGTAATCCAAAACTGGGATTGATATTTTTGCTCTTTTATTTTTACTTAAAGTACAATAACTTTTACCATTTTAATTTGTTTTAATAGTATATTGACAGTATTGTTTTCTTTCAAAAATCCAATTAATTTTCTTTACCCGATTATTAAAATGGTAATTGACAAAAGCAAACTACATTGTCACCAGAAGAGCAATACAAAATGTACAAGTGATATATTAAAATCATCTTTCCAGCTTGAATTTCAATGATGCATTGGGGCAACGATTTTGTGAGAAACATCTTCACCCTTAAATAAAGATTTTCTTAATTCCTTACCTGTGTGCTAATTAGATATCACCTTGTTTTCACATTAAACAGACTTCCACATGAGAAAGCAGCAAGGATGCAGTGGCGTTAATGTTTCCTGGTGTCAACCTGTATTATTTCAGTAGATATTGAAATGAGGATGCATCTTGCTGCCTTTCCAATGAAGCAAGTTTAATTTAGTAATAGGTGAAAAACCATCCCTACAAAGATGTTAATCAGATACTTGGCTTTGTGGACACTTTTCAGAGAACAAATTTGTTAGCATAAAAATAAAGCCAGAAAATGAAGAGCTGTTTAATCAGTCAATTGGATTTTTTTGCCAGCATATTTCTTTTTCTCTGCAACCCACTGCTAAATTGTGCTTCCTAGCTGTTTTTATAAAATCACTGAATCAAATCTAACTCTGATTACAGCAGAGAAGGCCAGGTACCCTACACCATAACAGGGGTTTTCGAAATTTTGACTTGTCTACTTAAATATCACCAAAATCTGATCACAAGGTCAATTACGTCCCTGGGTGGGATTGAACCACCAACCTTTTGATTAATAGCTGAACACACTAACCGATTGCGCCACAGAGACACTTTGCAAAAAGTATATACTGACAAAGACTAATAAGCATTCATCTAGAACGTTTCCTAGAAAAACTTTAAATAGTCAATAATCTGGAGAGTTTTTGTAAGATGTTTCTTCCATCAACCAATGAAGAAACACATTGGTACTTTCCCATGATGAGTGAGTGCTTCAGGATCTCTTGCACTTACATGTGCAGCAGAGTACTGTAATGGAAGCATGCTGGGTCCATAACCCAGAGGTAGGCAGATTGAAACTATCCTCTGCTATATGCATTTTTTTTTGTTAATTAAAGTAATCCAAAACTGGGATTGATATTTTTGCTCTTTTATTTTTACTTAAAGTACAATAACTTTTACCATTTTAATTTGTTTTAATAGTATATTGACAGTATTGTTTTCTTTCAAAAATCCAATTAATTTTCTTTACCCGATTATTAAAATGGTAATTGACAAAAACAAACTACATTGTCACCAGAAGAGCAATACAAAATGTACAAGTGATATATTAAAATCATCTTTCCAGCTTGAATTTCAATGATGCATTGGGGCAACGATTTTGTGAGAAACATCTTCACCCTTAAATAAAGATTTTCTTAATTCCTTACCTGTGTGCTAATTAGATATCACCTTGTTCTCACATTAAACAGACTTCCACATGAGAAAGCAGCAAGGATGCAGTGGCGTTAATGTTTCCTGGTGTCAACCTGTATTATTTCAGTAGATATTGAAATGAGGATGCATCTTGCTGCCTTTCCAATGAAGCAAGTTTAATTTAGTAATAGGTGAAAAACCATCCCTACAAATATGTTAATCAGATACTTGGCTTTGTGGACACTTTTCAGAGAACAAATTAGTTAGCATAAAAATAAAGCCAGAAAATGAAGAGCTGTTTAATCACTCAATTGGATTTTTCTGCCAGCATATTTCTTTTTCTCTGCAACCCACTGCTAAATTGTGCTTCCTAGCTGTTTTTATAAAATCACTGAATCAAATCTAACTCTGATTACATCAGAGAAGGCCAGGTACCCTACACCATAACAGGGGGTTTGAAATTTTGACTTGTCTACTTAAAGATCACCAAAATCTGATAACAAGGTCAATTAAATCCCTGGGTGGGATTGAACCACCAACCTTTTGGTTAATAGCCTTACACACTAACTGATTGCGCCACAGCGACACTTTGCAAAAGTACATACTGACAAAGGCTAATAAGCATTCATCTAGAACGATTCCTAGAAACATTTTAAAAAGTCAATAATGTGGAGAGTTTTTGTATGATGTTTCTTCCATCAACCAATGAAGAAACACATTGGTACTTTCCCATGATGAGTGAGTGCTTCAGGATCTCTTGCACTTACATGTGCAGCAGAGTACTGTAATGGAAGCATGCTGGGTCCATAACCCAGAGGTAGGCAGATTGAAACTATCCTCTGCTATATGCATTTTTTTTTGTTAATTAAAGTAATCCAAAACTGGGATTGATATTTTTGCTCTTTTATTTTTACTTAAAGTACAATAACTTTTACCATTTTAATTTGTTTTAATAGTATATTGACAGTATTGTTTTCTTTCAAAAATCCAATTAATTTTCTTTACCCGATTATTAAAATGGTAATTGACAAAAGCAAACTACATTGTCACCAGAAGAGCAATACAAAATGTACAAGTGATATATTAAAATCATCTTTCCAGCTTGAATTTCAATGATGCATTGGGGCAACGATTTTGTGAGAAACATCTTCACCCTTAAATAAAGATTTTCTTAATTCCTTACCTGTGTGCTAATTAGATATCACCTTGTTTTCACATTAAACAGACTTCCACATGAGAAAGCAGCAAGGATGCAGTGGCGTTAATGTTTCCTGGTGTCAACCTGTATTATTTCAGTAGATATTGAAATGAGGATGCATCTTGCTGCCTTTCCAATGAAGCAAGTTTAATTTAGTAATAGGTGAAAAACCATCCCTACAAAGATGTTAATCAGATACTTGGCTTTGTGGACACTTTTCAGAGAACAAATTAGTTAGCATAAAAATAAAGCCAGAAAATGAAGAGCTGTTTAATCACTCAATTGGATTTTTCTGCCAGCATATTTCTTTTTCTCTGCAACCCACTGCTAAATTGTGCTTCCTAGCTGTTTTTATAAAATTACTGAATCAAATCTAACTCTGATTACATCAGAGAAGGCCAGGTACCCTACACCATAACAGGGGGTTTGAAATTTTGACTTGTCTACTTAAAGATCACCAAAATCTGATAACAAGGTCAATTAAGTCCCTGGGTGGGATTGAACCACCAACCTTTTGGTTAATAGCCTTACACACTAACTGATTGCGCCACAGCGACACTTTGCAAAAGTACATACTGACAAAGGCTAATAAGCATTCATCTAGAACGATTCCTAGAAACATTTTAAAAAGTCAATAATGTGGAGAGTTTTTGTAAGATGTTTCTTCCATCAACCAATGAAGAAACACATTGGTACTTTCCCATGATGAGTGAGTGCTTCAGGATCTCTTGCACTTACATGTGCAGCAGAGTACTGTAATGGAAGCATGCTGGGTCCATAACCCAGAGGTAGGCAGATTGAAACTATCCTCTGCTATATGCAATTTTTTTTGTTAATTAAAGTAATCCAAAACTGGGATTGATATTTTTGCTCTTTTATTTTTACTTAAAGTACAATAACTTTTACCATTTTAATTTGTTTTAATAGTATATTGACAGTATTGTTTTCTTTCAAAAATCCAATTAATTTTCTTTACCCGATTATTAAAATGGTAATTGACAAAAACAAACTACATTGTCACCAGAAGAGCAATACAAAATGTACAAGTGATATATTAAAATCATCTTTCCAGCTTGAATTTCAATGATGCATTGGGGCAACGATTTTGTGAGAAACATCTTCACCCTTAAATAAAGATTTTCTTAATTCCTTACCTGTGTGCTAATTAGATATCACCTTGTTTTCACATTAAACAGACTTCCACATGAGAAAACAGCAAAGATGCAGTGGCGTTAATGTTTCCTGGTGTCAACCTGTATTATTTCCGTAGATATTGAAATGAGGATGCATCTTGCTGCCTTTCCAATGAAGCAAGTTTAATTTAGTAATAGGTGAAAAACCATCCCTACAAAGATGTTAATCAGATACTTGGCTTTGTGGACACTTTTCAGAGAACAAATTTGTTATCATAAAAATAAATCCAGAAAATGAAGAGCTGTTTAATCACTCAATTGGATTTTTCTGCCAGCATTTTTCTTTTTCTCTGCAACCCACTGCTAAATTGTGCTTCCTAGCTGATTTTTTATAAAATCACTTAAACAAATCTAACTCTGATTACATCAGAGAAGGCCAGGTACCCTACACCATAAGAGGGGGTTTGCAATTTTGACTTGTCTACTTAAATATCACCAAAATCTGATCACAAGGTCAATTACGTCCCTGGGTGGGATTGAACCACCAACCTTTTGATTAATAGCTGAACACACTAACCGATTGCGCCACAGAGACACTTTGCAAAAAGTACATACTGACAAAGACTAATAAGCATTCATCTAGAACGTTTCCTAGAAAAACTTTAAAAAGTCAATAATCTGGAGAGTTTTTGTAAGATGTTTCTTCCAGCAACCAATGAAGAAACACATTGGTACTTTCGCATGATGAGTGAGTGCTTCAGGATCTCTTGCACTTACATGTGCAGCAGAGTACTGCAATGGAAGCATGCTGGGCCCATAACCCAGAGGTAGGCAGATTGAAACTATCCTTTGCTATATGCATTTTTTTTTTGTTCATTAAAGTAATCCAAAACTGGGATTGATATTTTAGCTTTTATTTTTACTTAAAGTACAATAACTTTTACCATTTTAATTTGTTTTAATAGTATATTGACAGTATTGTTTTCTTTCAAAAATCCACTTAATTTTCTTTACCCTATTATTAAAATGGTAATTGACAAAAACAAACTACATTGTCACCAGAAGAGCAATACAAAATGTACAAGTGATATATTAAAATCATCTTTCCAGCTTGAATTTCAATGATGCATTGGGGCAACGATTTTGTGAGAAACATCTTCACCCTTAAATAAAGATTTTCTTAATTCCTTACCTGTGTGCTAATTAGATATCACCTTGTTTTCACATTAAACAGACTTCCACATGAGAAAACAGCAAAGATGCAGAGGCGTTAATGTTTCCTGGTGTCAACCTGTATTATTTCCGTAGATATTGAAATGAGGATGCATCTTGCTGCCTTTCCAATGAAGCAAGTTTAATTTAGTAATAGGTGAAAAAACATCCCTACAAAGATGTTAATCAGATACTTGGCTTTGTGGACACTTTTCAGAGAACAAATTTGTTATCATAAAAATAAAGCCAGAAAATGAAGAGCTGTTTAATCACTCAATTGGATTTTTCTGCCAGCATTTTTCTTTTTCTCTGCAACCCACTGCTAAATTGTGCTTCCTAGCTGTTTTTTTATAAAATCACTTAATCAAATCTGATTACATCAGAGAAGGCCAGGTACCCTACACCATAAGAGGGGGTTTGCAATTTTGACTTGTCTACTTAAATATCACCAAAATCTGATTACAAGGTCAATTACGTCCCTGGGTGGGATTGAACCACCAACCTTTTGATTCATAGCTGAACACACTATCCGATTGCGCCACAGAGACACTTTGCGAAAAGTACATACTGACAAAGATTAATAAGCATTCATCTAGAACGTTTCCTAGAAAAACTTTAAAAAGTCAATAATCTGGAGAGTTTTTGTAAGATGTTTCTTCCAGCAACCAATGAAGAAACACATTGGTACTTTCGCATGATGAGTGAGTGCTTCAGGATCTCTTGCACTTACATGTGCAGCAGAGTACTGCAATGGAAGCATGCTGGGCCCATAACCCAGAGGTAGGCAGATTGAAACTATCCTTTGCTATATGCATTTTTTTTTTGTTCATTAAAGTAATCCAAAACTGGGGTTGATATTTTAGCTTTTATTTTTACTTAAAGTACAATAACTTTTACCATTTTAATTTGTTTTAGTGCAAATGGCATATCAGCAGTCAGCACTAACTGGTGACATGCCATTTGTACAAGTAAGCCATGTGTGACTAATATATAAACATACTTTATTAAATAACACCTCAAACTATCATACCCAGGATTCAAACCTATAACCTGTTGAATTCTAATCAAACACCCTACCCATGGAGCTACTTGATCCTGCATCTTTTCTAACCTCCAAAAACAGATTCAGTTGCATTTTCCAGCGTGTTTTGTTTGCGCCTTTGCAAATGTCTTACATCGACAAACTTATTTAGTACTATTTTGCAAATAGGGTTACATTGTCGCAACATTGTGTTCCCTAATTGCTTGATTTTTTAAATGCAACAATGCAGACACCTGATAATTGCTCTGTGGAGTCTTATTTTGTGTTTTGTGTTTAGTCTTTAGATCTGAATTTGAATGTACTTGTGAACTAACTTAATTTCCTACTTCTAAATTCATTCCTAAATTCACTACTTACATGAATCCTGTAGTTGGGCATTTTGGGACTTCGATTGTGGGCATTGTTTTGTGTCCAGACCAGCAGCAGGTGGTGTGCATTTGCTGGAAAGGCATCGAAGACCTCCGATATGCTGCATCTCCTGATGTGTGTCTCCCTCAAGTGGCTGTCAGCAAATGCCTGCTAGACACCCCATTCCAAGCTGATTGTGACATCATGGAACATGCATCATAGAACAGGCATGCTAAAACATGGGTCTTCAACCTGCGACCCTCCAGCTGCTGTGGAACTACACATCCCAGCATGCCCTGCCTCAGTTTTAGCATACCTTAATAGCAAAACTGTGGCAGGGCATGCTGGGATGTGTAGTTTCACAGCAGCTGGAGGGCCACAGGATGAAGACCCATGTGCTAGAGCCAAGCCGCAGGTACATTGAATGCTAGCAAGCTGAATATTTAAATCCTTTTTGTTCCGCAGCATTCCAATGCGGAAGATTCCATGGAACCAGAGATCCTTCCATTGAGAAGGACATGCTGCCTGGATGACTACACTGTGCAAATTAAATCACGGAGCCAGTTGGCTTGTGGGTGGCTCTGGTGACTGGGTGGTTGGGTGGGTGGTGTGTCGGAAGTGGAGCGCATGCAAATGATTGTGTATCATCCAGCTAGTGAGAGAGAAAACTCATGCAGGAGTGTGCCTGCTTGTCAGTGGGTTATGCACCTTGCCAGACGTTAAATCTACATAGAGCAGCTGGAGGGGACAAGAGCAGGTTTGCAAAATATAGATAGAAGAGCATATATGCTGGCGCATTCTCCATGATTGTGTCAGCTTATGTTTTGGTGCACTGCACTTTCCTCCACTAAGTTTTAGCCATTTTTGTTAAGCTCAAGTGTAGTTGCTTCTCGGCCTTTTGGCTGTGATCTTGTATCGTGGTTGAAGGGTCTGCTGGAGGGAGGGATTGTTTTCTTCATTGGCGAAAGACCAAAGATATTCCAGGATGGAAGGCTTGGGAACACTATCTGTTTTTCAGTTGTGGAAGAGCACAGAGGTCGGATTGGACTACATTCTATAGTAAAGGATATCTTTCTATTTATTGACCCTCCCCTTATATGTGTCTGTGTTACAATAAAGCTTCGGTTTTGTGAATCCCTCACCCTCTTACACTCCACACCCATAGCCTTATTAACTGTTGTATTATTGTATAGTTTAAATGTATAGTGCAGTTCATGATTTATAGTGTAGACTGGCCTGTGCTGTAGTTCTTGAACTGTACTATACCGTCAGCATTTGTATTGTGTTTTGGCTGTGCTGCAACACTGTATTTATGTGTGCAATGTTTATGTATGTTTTTTTTTATGTCAATAAAGACTGCTTTTTCAAGCCAATATCTGAAAACAATCAATGTTTATCTTTGATGGCAATAAAAGTGGTATGATATTTGATGCTTTTGAAATCCAATATCTGATATGTCCCCTATCTGGGAACCATATATTAAATGGCTTTTCAGAAAAGGGAGATGGGAGAAGAGCTTTCAGTACTTGTAGGACCGATGCACATAAAGAAGCAAAAAAACATACATAAACATTACACACATAAGTACCGCGTTGCGGCACAGCCAAAACACAATAGAAATGCTGATGGTATAGTACAGTTCAAGAACTACAGCACAGGCCAGCCTACACTATAAATCATGAACTGCACTATACATTTAAACTGTACAATAATACAACAGTTAATAAGGCTATGGGTGTGGAGTGTAAGAGGGTGAGGGAATCACAAGCCCGAAGCTTTATTGAAAGACTGACACATATAAGGGGAGGATTAATAAATAGAAAGACATCCTTTACTATAGAATGTAGTCCAATCCGGTCTTTCAACTCTTCCACAATTGAAAAACGGATAGTGTTCCCAAGCCTTCCATCCTGGAATATCTTTGGTCTTTCGCCAATGAAGAAAGCAATCCCTCCCTCCAGCAGACCCTTCAACCACAATACAAGATCACAGCCAAAAGGCCGAGAAGCAACTACACTTGAGCTTAACAAAAATGGCTAAAACTTAGTGGAGGAAAGTGCAGTGCACCAAAACATAAGCTGACACAATCATGGAGAATGCGCCAGCATATATGCTCTTCTATCTATATTTTGCAAACATGCTCTTGTCCCCTCCAGCTGCTCTATGTAGATTTAACGTCTGGCAAGGTGCATAACCCACTGACAAGCAGGTACACTCCTGCATGAGTTTTCACTCTCACTAGCTGGATGATACACAATCATTTGCATGTGCTCCACCTCCGACACACCACCCACCCAACCACCCAGTCACCAGAGCCACCCACAAACCAACTGGCTCCGTGATTTAATTTGCACAGTGTAGTCATCCAGGCAGCATGTCCTTCTCAATGGAAGGATCTCTGGTTCCATGGAATCTTCCGCATTGGAATGCTGCGGAACAAAAAGGATTTAAATATTCAGCTTGCTAGCATTCAATGTACCTGCGGCTTGGCTCTAGCACATGGGTCTTCATCCTGTGGCCCTCCAGCTGCTGTGAAACTACACATCCCAGCATGCCCTGCCACAGTTTTGCTATAAGGTATGCTAAAACTGAGGCAGGGCATGCTGGGATGTGTAGTTCCACAGCAGCTGGAGGGTCGCAGGTTGAAGACCCATGTTTTAGCATGCCTGTTCTATGATGCATGTTCCGTGATGTCACAATCAGCTTGGAATGGGGTGTCTAGCAGGCATTTGCTGACAGCCACTTGAGGGAGACACACATCAGGAGATGCAGCATATCGGAGGTCTTCGATGCCTTTCCAGCAAATGCACACCACCTGCTGCTGGTCTGGACACAAAACAATGCCCACAATCGAAGTCCCAAAATGCCCAACTACAGGATTCATGTAAGTAGTGAATTTAGGAATGAATTTAGAAGTAGGAAATTAAGTTAGTTCACAAGTACATTCAAATTCAGATCTAAAGTCTAGGTAGGCCTCACGTCCTGGCAGCCGCCAGCATTTAAAAATGCCTTGATTAGAGGTACGGAATTAAATGTAGATAAGAAGTAGACACAAAATAAGACTCCGCAGAGCAGTTATCAGGTGTTTTTATCAATTGTTGCATTTAAAAAATCAAGCAATTAGGGAACACAATGTTGCAACAATGTAACCCTATTTGCAAAATAGTACTAAATAAGTTTGTCGATGTAAGACATTTGCAAAGGCGCATCCAAAACACGCTGGAAAATGCTACTGAATCTGTTTTTGGAGGCTAGAATAGGAAATGTGCATCGGTCCTACAAGTACTGAAAGCTCTTCTCCCATCTCCCTTTTCTGAAAAGCCATTTAATATATGGTTCCCAGATAGGGGACATATCAGATATTGCCTTTCAAAAGCAGCAAATATCATACCACTTCTATTGCCATCAAAGATAAACATTGATTGTTTTCAGATATTGGATTGAAAAAGCAGTCTTTATTGACATAAAGAAGCAAAAAAACATACATAAACATTACACACATAAGTACTGTGTTGCAGCACAGCCAAAACACAATACAAATGCTGTCGGTATAGTACAGTTCAAGAACTACAGCACAGGTCAGCCTACACTATAAATCATGAACTGCACTATACATTTAAACAATACAATAGTTAATAAGGCTATGGGTGTGGAGTGTAAGAGGGTGACGGAATCACAAGCCCAAAGCTTTATTGAAAGACAGACACATATAAAGGGAGGATTAATAAATACAAAGATACCCTTTACTATAGAATGTAGTCCAATCCGGTCTTTCAACTCTTCCACAACTGAAAAACGGATAGTGTTCCCAAGCCTTCCATCCTGGAATATCTTCAGTCTCTCGCCAATGAAGAAAACAATCCCTCCAGCAGACTCTTCAACCACAATACAATATCACAGCCAAAAGAGCGAGAAGCAACTACACTTGCGTTTAAACAAAATGGCTAAAACTTAGTGAAAGTGCAGTGCACCAAAACATAAGCTGACACAATCATGGAGAATGCGCCAGCATATATGCTCTTCTGTCTATATTTTCCAAACCTGCTCTTGTCCCCTCCAGTTGCTCCATGTAGATTTGACGTCTGGCAAGGTGCATAACTCACTGACAAGCAGGCACACTCCTGCATGAGTTTTCTCTCTCACTAGCTGGATGATACACATTCATTTGCATGTGCTCCACCTCCGACACACCGCCCACCCAACCACCCAGTCACCAGAGCCACCCACAAGCCAACTGGCTCCGTGATTTAATTTGCACAGTGCAGTCATCCAGGCAGCATGTCCTTCTCAATGGAATAATCTCTGGTTCCATGGAATCTTCCGCATTGGAATGCTGCGGAACAAAAAGGATTTAAACATTCAGCTTGCTAGCATTCAATGTACCTGCGGTTTGGTTCTAGCACATGGGTCTTCATCCTGTTGCCCTCCAGCTGCTGTGAAACTACACATCCCAGCATGCCCTGCTACAGTTTTGCTTTTAAGGTATGCTAAAACTGAGGCAGGGCATGCTGGGATATGTAGTTCCACAGCAGCTGGAGGGTCGCAGGTTTGAAGACCCATGTTCTAGCATGCCTGTTCTATGATGCATGTTCCGTGATGTCACAATCAGCTTGGAATGGGGTGTCTAGCATGCATTTGCTGACAGCCACTTGAGGCAGACACACATCAGGAGATGCAGCATATCGGAGGTCTTCGATGCCTTTCCAGCAAATGCACACCACCAGCTGCTGGTCTGGACACAAAACAATGCCCACAATTGAAGGCTCATAATGCCCAACTACAGGATTAATGTAAGTAGTGAATTTAGGAATGAATTTAGAAGTAGGAAATTAAGTTAGTTCACAAGTACATTCAAATTCAGATCTAAAGACTAGGTAGGCCTCACGTCCTGGCAGCACCCAGCATTTAAAAATGCCTTGATTATAGGTAGGGAATTAAATGTAGATAAGAAGTAGACACAAAAGAAGACTCCACAGAGCAATTATCAGGTGTCTTTATCAATTTTTGCATTTAAAAAATCAAGCAATTAGGGAACACAATGTTGCGACAATGTAACCCTATTTGCAAAATAGTACTAAATAAGTTTGTCGATGTAAGACATTTGCAAAGGCGCAAACAAAACACGCTGGAAAATGCAACTGAATCTGTTTTTGGAGGTTAGAATAGATGCAGGATCAAGTAGCTCAATGGGTAGGGTGTTTGATTAGAATTTAACAGGTTATAGGTTTGAATCCTGGGTATGATAGTTTGAGGTGTTATTTAATAAAGTATGTTTATATATTAGTCACACATGGCTTACTTGTACAAATGGCATGTCACCAGTTAGTGCTGACTGCTGATATGCCATTTACACAAACATGCCATGTGTGACTGTATATGCATTTAAGGAGGGCACCCCTGCAAAACCACAAACCATTGAGTGTCAAGTATACTAGATATATCTTCATATCTCATGTGCTTTCTCTGAGACCAATCTTGTTATGCCCCTTCCCCACAAGGCATGCGCCTTTTGTCCATATTGCAAAAATGGGGGGGAGGGCATATAATTCTCTGTCACAGGGCACCAAAAAGTCTAGTTATGGCTCTGGTATGCATTATGTAATCTGGCAGACCATCTCTCCAACACTGGCTGGTTGGAATAGAAATCCGGTTATCTATGTGAGCAAATGACCATCAACGATTTACTCTCAAACACTAAAAAATGGACAAAAATGGTCCCCTAAACAAATTGGTTAAATTTTGGGTTTAACCAATTTGTGTAATGACCATTTTTGACCACTTTTCTAGTGTTTGGGAGCAAATGGTTAATTGACATTTGCTCCTATACATTACCAGATTTTCATTCCATCCATCCAGACTGGATAGATAGCCTGACAGATAATTGTGTAGTGTACGCCCAGGATAACTGTTAGTCATGCTTTATTTTATGGCGGCACATAAATGGGTGGACAGATCCAGGGCAAGCACTGCCCACTCATGCATAGTTGTCAACTGATGTGAAGTTCCAGGGGGCAATCTCAGTTATAAAGAGAAGTATCTGGAAATTGTCCCTAGTTAAAAAAAAAAATTTGATCAACTCCATTTATTTAGTATGATATCCCAGGTGATAGGATGCCGGCAGTCAGAACAACATACTTTATTAAATAACACATCTCAAACTACCATACCCAGGATTCAAACCTATAACCTGTTGAATTCTAATCAAACACCCTACCTATTGAGCTATTTGATCCTGCATAAAAATTGTGAACATTATATGAAGCTATTGGTACTTTGCAAAAAAAAAGAATCAGCATTACAACGCAGCAGATCCATGCAGTTTGCAGCCACACACTACATGTATCTGCTCAGCCACAATGCTGATTATTTCTTCACAAAGTACAAGGTGAGCTCCAAACAGAATTCTCTAGCTTAGAATTATACCTTTCTTTGCCAAACCTAGAAGTCGGGCCCCCCACCCTGGGATCCCCCAGAGGGAGGCCTGCACCGTCATGCGGCAGGCTTGTCCGTTTTGGAAGCAGGCTGATGGGCAGCCCAGGATTGCTTCAGTCTGGGCTTGGCAGGTCTGGAAACATGAGCTTGCTTTGGGTATGCCTGACCTTGGGTACGCTTTACCTGGAGGATGAAAGGGCCAAGAAAAGTACTTTTAGCCTTCTGCGTGGTAGGAGTCATACTAGGTAGGCAAGCTGTTTTAGCAGTAGCCAGATCAGCTACAATCTTATTGAGGTCTTCTCCAAAAGGAGATTCAACTGAGGCAGCACAAGGGAACTCTCATCTGGGGACAACAACTGCAGGGAGAACACATATTTTCAGATGAACATGGTAGGGCAGAAGGCTGCCTAATACTGAAGCACCCCCAAACAACAAATCAAATGCAACTTACTTGACAGAGATGTGCCTGAGCAACGGCCCTCCCCAGCCCTATCCCAAATCATACTTATTTTGCATAGGAGATACCATGGTCATGAAGATTGTTCTCCCAGGGTTAGGTTCATTCATTGCATTCTGGGTATGCTGACCCCTGTGATTTCCCCAAATGTGGGAAACTCGACTGCATTATTTGTGGTAGTGGGGGACTGTGTTTGTGCTTTCCTCTGGTCAGCTCTGGTAAAATTCAGATTTCTTTGTCTCAGATCTTCCTCTAGCCTTGTTCTTCTTTCGAGAGTTCCCTTGTGCTGCCTCAGTTGGATCTCCTTCACTTGACAGGGGGGTGCCCGAGCAGCGACCCTCCCCAGCTCTAGCCCAACTCCTACTTACCTGCCAGATGAGATACTATGATCATGAAGTTGCTTCTCCCAGGGCAAGGCTCACCCATTGCACTCTGGGTGTGCTGCCCCTGCGATTTCCCCAAATGTGGGAAACTTGACTGCATAATTTGAGTTTTCCCTGGTCGGCTCTCATGTAATTCAGATCTCTTTGTCTCAGGTCTCTCTCCAGCCTAGTTTGCTGTCTGGTTCCACTTCTTTTTTCTTGAGCCCCTCCCTTCTATACCCTTGTGCACTATCCTGACTTCTCCTCCCGTCTGCTTACTTTGTGCCTCCCAATGCACAATGCAAACTACGGGTAGTGCTGCAGGGCCCACACCCTTTTACTTGCTTTACAGAGCAGCTCTGGAGCTGTTACAGTGCCCAGCTGCTGCAAGAAATCAGCTTGAATGCTTCAGGGGCTGGGGAATGGCCAACATGAGCCCCACACCGAAGGAGGGTGGGGGTGCTTAATGCGAACTAGGGGTCATCCAAGCACCACAAAAGGCCTCCATGCCCTGCACGCTCCTTTTCTCTTTTCATATGCAGACGAGGGTTGAAGCCAACTTTGACCCACTGCTTGGATGACATCACCATATTCAAATCCATCTGCTGCAGGCCATCCCCCAGGAATGCTTGCACTAGTTGTTGCATTTGGTTTGTTGTTTGGGGGTGCTTCAGTATTAGGCAGCCTTCTGCCACCCCATGTTCATCTGAAAATATGTGTTCTCCCTGCAGTTGTTGTCCCCAGATGAGAGTTCCCTTGTGCTGCCTCAGTTGAATCTCCTTTACTTGACAGAGATGTGCCTGAGCAGCGGCCCTCCCCAGCCCTATCCCAAATCATACTTATTTTGCATAGGAGATACTATTGTCATGAAGATTGTTTTCCCAGGGTGAGGTTCATTCATTGCATTCTGGGTATGCTGACCCCTGTGATTTCCCCAAATGTGGGAAACTCGACTGCATTATTTGTGGTAGTGGTGGACTGTGTTTGTGCTTTCCTCTGGTCAGCTCTGGTAAAGTCAGATTTCTTTGTCTCAGATCTTCCTCTAGCCTTGTTCTTCTTTTGAGAGTTCCCTTGTGCTGCCTCAGTTGGATCTCCTTCACTTGAAAGGTAGTGCCCGAGCAGCGACCCTCCCCAGCTCTAGCCCAACTCCTACTAACCTGCCAGGTGAGATACTATGATCATGAAGGTGCTTCTCCCAGGGCAAGGCTCACCCATTGCACTCTGGGTGTGCTGCCCCTTGCGATTTCCCCAAATGTGGGAAACTTGACTGCATAATTTGTGTTTCCCCTGGACGGCTCTCGTATAATTCAGATCTCTTTGTCTCAGGTCTCTCTCCAGCCTAGTATGCTGTCTGTTTCCACTTCTCTTTTCTTGAGCCCCTCCCTTCTATAACCTTGTGCACTATCCTGACTTCTCCTCCCGTCTGCTTACTTTGTGCCTTCCAATGCACAATGCAAACTACAGGTAGTGCTGCAGGGCCCACACCCTTTTACTTGCCTTACAGAGCAGCTCTGGAGCTGTTACAGTACCTAGCTGCTGCAAGAAATCAGCTTGAATGCTTCAGGGGCTGGGGCATGGCCAACATGAGCCCCACACCGAAGAAGGGTGGGGGTGTTTAATGCGAACTAGGGGTCATCCAAGCGTCGCAAAAGGCCGCCATGCCCTGCATATCCCTTTTCTCTTTTCATAAGCAGACGAGGGTTGAAGCCAACTTTGACCCACTGCTTGGATGACATCACTTGCTGCCTTTCCAATGAAGCAAGTTTAAATTTAGTAATAGGTGAAAAACCATCCCTACAAAGGTGTTAATCAGATACTTGGCTTTGTGGACACTTTTCAGAGAACAAATTAGTTAGCATAAAAATAAAGCCAGAAAATGAAGAGCTGTTTAATCACTCAATTGGATTTTTCTGCAAGCGTATTTCTTTTTCTCTGCAACCCACTGCTAAGTTGTGCTTCCTAGCTGTTCTTTTATAAAATCACTTAATCAAATCTAACTCTGATTACATCAGAGTAGGCCAGGTACCCTACACCATAAGAGGGGGTTTGAAATTTTGACTTGTCTACTTAAAGATCACCAAAATCTGATGACATGGTCAATAACATCCCTGGGTGGGATTGAACCACCAACCCTTTGGTTAATAACCAAACACACTAACCGATTGCACCACCGAGACACTTTGCAAAAGTATATACTGACAAAGGCTAATAAGCATTCATCTAGAACGTTTCCTAGAAAACTTTAAAAAGTCAATAATCTGGAGAGTTTTTGTAAGATGTTTCTTCCATCAACCAATGAAGAAACGCATTGGTACTTTCCCATGATGAGTGAGTGCTTCAGGATCTCTTGCACTTACATGTGCAGCAGAGTACTGCAATGGAAGCATGCTGGGCCCCTTAACCCAGAGGTAGGCAGATTGAAACTATCCTCTGCTATATGCATTTTTTTTTTTGTTAATTAAAGTAATCCAAAACTGGGATTGATATTTTTGCTCTTTTATTTTTACTTAAAGTACAATAACTTTTACCATTTTAATTTGTTTTAATAGTATATTGACAGTATTGTTTTCTTTCAAAAATCCACTTAATTTTCTTTACCCGATTATTAAAATGGTAATTGACAAAAACAAACTACATTGTCACCAGAAGAGCAATACAAAATGTACAAGTGATATATTAAAATCATCTTTCCAGCTTGAATTTCAATGATGCATTGGGGCAACGATTTTGTGAGAAACATCTTACCATTAAATAAAGATTTTCTTAATTCCTTACCTGTGTGCTAATTAGATATCACCTTGTTTTCACATTAAACAGACTTCCACATGAGAAAGCACAAAGGATGCAGTGGCGTTAATGTTTCCTGGTGTCAACCTGTATTATTTCAGTAGATATTGAAATGAGGATGCATCTTGCTGCCGTTCCAATGAAGCAAGTTTAATTTAGTAATAGGTTAAAAACCATCCCTACAAAGGTGTTAATCAGAAACTTGGCTTTGTGGACACTTTTCAGAGAACAAATTTGTTAGCATAAAAATAAAGCCAGAAAATGAAGAGCAGTTTAATCACTCAATTGGATTTTTTTGCCAGCATATTTCTTTTTCTCTGCAACCCACTGCTAAATTGTGCTTCCTAGCTGTTGTTATAAAATCACTGAATCAAATCTAACTCTGATTACATCAGAGAAGGCCAGGTACCCTACACCATAAGAGGGGGTTTGAAATTTTGACTTGTCTACATAAAGATCACCAAAATCTGATAACAAGGTCAATTACGTCCCTGGGTGGGATTGAACCACCAACCTTTTGGTTAATAGCCTTACACAGTAACTGATTGCGCCACAGCAACACTTTGTAAAAGTCCATACTGACAAAGGCTAATAAGCATTCATCTAGAACGATTCCTAGAAACATTTTAAAAAGTCAATAATGTGGAGAGTTTTTGTAAGATGTTTCTTCCATCAACCAATGAAGAAACACATTGGTACTTTCCCATGATGAGTGAGTGCTTCAGGATCTCTTGCACTTACATGTGCAGCAGAGTACTGTAATGGAAGCATGCTGGGTCCATAACCCAGAGGTAGGCAGATTGAAACTATCCTTTGCTATATGCATTTTTTTTTTGTTCATTAAAGTAATCCAAAACTGGGATTGATATTTTAGCTTTTATTTTTACTTAAAGTACAATAACTTTTACCATTTTAATTTGTTTTAGTGCAAATGGCATATCAGCAGTCAGCACTAACTGGTGACATGCCATTTGTACAAGTAAGCAATGTGTGACTAATATATAAACATGCTTTATTAAATAACATCTCAAACTATCATACCCAGGATTCAAACCTATAACCTGTTGAATTCTAATCAAACACCCTACCCATGGAGCTACTTGATCCTGCATCTTTTCTAACCTCCAAAAACAGATTCAGTTGCATTTTCCAGCGTGTTTTGTTTGCGCCTTTGCAAATGTCTTACATCGACAAACTTATTTAGTACTATTTTGCAAATAGGGTTACATTGTCGCAACATTGTGTTCCCTAATTGCTTGATTTTTTAAATGCAACAATTGATAAAGACACCTGATAATTGCTCTGTGGAGTCTTATTTTGTGTTTTGTGTTTAGTCTTTAGATCTGAATTTGAATGTACTTGTGAACTAACTTAATTTCCTACTTCTAAATTCATTCCTAAATTCACTACTTACATGAATCCTGTAGTTGGGCATTTTGGGACTTCGATTGTGGGCATTGTTTTGTGTCCAGACCAGCAGCAGGTGGTGTGCATTTGCTGGAAAGGCATCGAAGACCTCCGATATGCTGCATCTCCTGATGTGTGTCTCCCTCAAGTGGCTGTCAGCAAATGCCTGCTAGACACCCCATTCCAAGCTGATTGTGACATCATGGAACATGCATCATAGAACAGGCATGCTAAAACATTGGTCTTCAACCTGCGACCCTCCAGCTGCTGTGGAACTACACATCCCAGCATGCCCTGCCTCAGTTTTAGCATACCTTAATAGCAAAACTGTGGCAGGGCATGCTGGGATGTGTAGTTTCACAGCAGCTGGAGGGCCACAGGATGAAGACCCATGTGCTAGAGCCAAGCCGCAGGTACATTGAATGCTAGCAAGCTGAATATTTAAATCCTTTTTGTTCCGCAGCATTCCAATGCGGAAGATTCCATGGAACCAGAGATCCTTCCATTGAGAAGGACATGCTGCCTGGATGACTACACTGTGCAAATTAAATCACGGAGCCAGTTGGCTTGTGGGTGGCTCTGGTGACTGGGTGGTTGGGTGGGTGGTGTGTCGGAAGTGGAGCGCATGCAAATGATTGTGTATCATCCAGCTAGTGAGAGAGAAAACTCATGCAGGAGTGTGCCTGCTTGTCAGTGGGTTATGCACCTTGCCAGACGTTAAATCTACATAGAGCAGCTGGAGGGGACAAGAGCAGGTTTGCAAAATATAGATAGAAGAGCATATATGCTGGCGCATTCTCCATGATTGTGTCAGCTTATGTTTTGGTGCACTGCACTTTCCTCCACTAAGTTTTAGCCATTTTTGTTAAGCTCAAGTGTAGTTGCTTCTCGGCCTTTTGGCTGTGATCTTGTATCGTGGTTGAAGGGTCTGCTGGAGGGAGGGATTGTTTTCTTCATTGGCGAAAAACCAAAGATATTCCAGGATGGAAGGCTTGGGAACACATGGGTCTTGGGAACACATGGCTCTAGCACATGGGTCTTCATCCTGTGGCCCTCCAGCTGCTGTGAAACTACACATCCCAGCACGCCCTGCCACAGTTTTGCTATAAGGTATGCTAAAACTGAGGCAGGGCATGCTGGGATGTGTAATTCTACAGCAGCTGGAGGGTCGCAGGTTGAAGACCCATGTTTTAGCATGCCTGTTCTATGATGCATGTTCCGTGATGTCACAATCAGCTTGGAATGGGGTGTCTAGCTGGCATTTGCTGACAGCCACTTGAGGGAGACACACATCAGGAGATGCAGCATATCGGAGGTCTTCGATGCCTTTCCAGCAAATGCACACCACCTGCTGCTGGTCTGGACACAAAACAATGCCCACAATCGAAGTCCCAAAATGCCCAACTACAGGATTCATGTAAGTAGTGAATTTAGGAATGAATTTAGAAGTAGGAAATTAAGTTAGTTCACAAGTACATTCAAATTCAGATCTAAAGTCTAGGTAGGCCTCACGTCCTGGCAGCCGCCAGCATTTAAAAATGCCTTGATTAGAGGTACGGAATTAAATGTAGATAAGAAGTAGACACAAAATAAGACTCCGCAGAGCAGTTATCAGGTGTTTTTATCAATTGTTGCATTTAAAAAATCAAGCAATTAGGGAACACAATGTTGCAACAATGTAACCCTATTTGCAAAATAGTACTAAATAAGTTTGTCGATGTAAGACATTTGCAAAGGCGCATCCAAAACACGCTGGAAAATGCAACTGAATCTGTTTTTGGAGGCTAGAATAGGAAATGTGCATCGGTCCTACAAGTACTGAAAGCTCTTCTCCCATCTCCCTTTTCTGAAAAGCCATTTAATATATGGTTCCCAGATAGGGGACATATCAGATATTGCCTTTCAAAAGCAGCAAATATCATACCACTTCTATTGCCATCAAAGATAAACATTGATTGTTTTCAGATATTGGATTGAAAAAGCAGTCTTTATTGACATAAAGAAGCAAAAAAACATATATAAACATTACACACATAAGTACTGTGTTGCAGCACAGCCAAATCACAATACAAATGCTGTCGGTATAGTACAGTTCAAGAACTACAGTACAGGTCAGCCTACACTATAAATCATGAACTGCACTATACATTTAAACAATACAATAGTTAATAAGGCTATGGGTGTGGAGTGTAAGAGGGTGACGGAATCACAAGCCCAAAGCTTTATTGAAAGACAGACACATATAAAGGGAGGATTAATAAATACAAAGATACCCTTTACTATAGAATGTAGTCCAATCCGGTCTTTCAACTCTTCCACAACTGAAAAACGGATAGTGTTCCCAAGCCTTCCATCCTGGAATATCTTCAGTCTCTCGCCAATGAAGAAAACAATCCCTCCAGCAGACTCTTCAACCACAATACAATATCACAGCCAAAAGAGCGAGAAGCAACTACACTTGCGTTTAAACAAAATGGCTAAAACTTAGTGGAGGAAAGTGCAGTGCACCAAAACATAAGCTGACACAATCATGGAGAATGCGCCAGCATATATGCTCTTCTGTCTATATTTTCCAAACCTGCTCTTGTCCCCTCCAGTTGCTCCATGTAGATTTGACGTCTGGCAAGGTGCATAACTCACTGACAAACAGGCACACTCCTGCATGAGTTTTCTCTCTCACTAGCTGGATGATACACATTCATTTGCATGTGCTCCACCTCCGACACACCGCCCACCCAACCACCCAGTCACCAGAGCCACCCACAAGCCAACTGGCTCCGTGATTTAATTTGCACAGTGCAGTCATCCAGGCAGCATGTCCTTCTCAATGGAATAATCTCTGGTTCCATGGAATCTTCCGCATTGGAATGCTGCGGAACAAAAAGGATTTAAACATTCAGCTTGCTAGCATTCAATGTACCTGCGGTTTGGTTCTAGCACATGGGTCTTCATCCTGTGGCCCTCCAGCTGCTGTGAAACTACACATCCCAGCATGCCCTGCCACAGTTTTGCTATTAAGGTATGCTAAAACTGAGGCAGGGCATGCTGGGATATGTAGTTCCACAGCAGCTGGAGGGTCGCAGGTTGAAGACCCATGTTCTAGCATGCCTGTTCTATGATGCATGTTCCGTGATGTCACAATCAGCTTGGAATGGGGTGTCTAGCATGCATATGCTGACAGCCACTTGAGGCAGACACACATCAGGAGATGCAGCATATCGGAGGTCTTCGATGCCTTTCCAGCAAATGCACACCACCAGCTGCTGGTCTGGACACAAAACAATGCCCACAATTGAAGGCTCAAAATGCCCAACTACAGGATTAATGTAAGTAGTGAATTTAGGAATGAATTTAGAAGTAGGAAATTAAGTTAGTTCACAAGTACATTCAAATTCAGATCTAAAGACTAGGTAGGCCTCACGTCCTGGCAGCACCCAGCATTTAAAAATGCCTTGATTATAGGTAGGGAATTAAATGTAGATAAGAAGTAGACACAAAAGAAGACTCCACAGAGCAATTATCAGGTGTCTTTATCAATTTTTGCATTTAAAAAATCAAGCAATTAGGGAACACAATGTTGCGACAATGTAACCCTATTTGCAAAATAGTACTAAATTAGTTTGTCGATGTAAGACATTTGCAAAGGCGCAAACAAAACACGCTGGAAAATGCAACTGAATCTGTTATTGGAGGTTAGAATAGATGCAGGATCAAGTAGCTCAATGGGTAGGGTGTTTGATTAGAATTTAACAGGTTATAGGTTTGAATCCTGGGTATGATAGTTTGAGGTGTTATTTAATAAAGTATGTTTATATATTAGTCACACATGGCTTACTTGTACAAATGGCATGTCACCAGTTAGTGCTGACTGCTGATATGCCATTTACACAAACATGCCATGTGTGACTGTATATGCATTTAAGGAGGGCACCCCTGCAATACCACAAACCATTGAGTGTCAAGTATACTAGATATATCTTCATATCTCATGTGCTTTCTCTGAGACCAATCTTGTTATGCCCCTTCCCCACAAGGCATGCGCCTTTTGTCCATATTGCAAAAATGGGGGGGGAGGGCATATAATTCTCTGTCACAGGGCACCAAAAAGTCTAGTTATGGCTCTGGTATGCATTATGTAATCTGGCAGACCATCTCTCCAACACTGGCTGGTTGGAATAGAAATCCGGTTATCTATGTGAGCAAATGACCATCAACGATTTACTCTCAAACACTAAAAAATGGACAAAAATGGTCCCCTAAACAAATTGGTTAAATTTTGGGTTTAACCAATTTGTGTAATGACCATTTTTGACCACTTTTCTAGTGTTTGGGAGCAAATGGTTAATTGACATTTGCTCCTATACATTACCAGATTTTCATTCCATCCATCCAGACTGGATAGATAGCCTGACAGATAATTGTGTAGTGTACGCCCAGGATAACTGTTAGTCATGCTTTATTTTATGGCGGCACATAAATGGGTGGACAGATCCAGGGCAAGCACTGCCCACTCATGCATAGTTGTCAACTGATGTGAAGTTCCAGGGGGCAATCTCAGTTATAAAGAGAAGTATCTGGAAATTGTCCCTAGTTAAAAAAAAAAAAAAATTTTTTATCAACTCCATTTATTTAGTATGATATCCCAGGTGATAGGATGCCGGCAGTCAGAACAACATACTTTATTAAATAACACATCTCAAACTACCATACCCAGGATTCAAACCTATAACCTGTTGAATTCTAATCAAACACCCTACCTATTGAGCTATTTGATCCTGCATAAAAATTGTGAACATTATATGAAGCTATTGGTACTTTGCAAAAAAAAAGAATCAGCATTACAACGCAGCAGATCCATGCAGTTTGCAGCCACACACTACATGTATCTGCTCAGCCACAATGCTGATTATTTCTTCACAAAGTACAAGGTGAGCTCCAAACAGAATTCTCTAGCTTAGAATTATACCTTTCTTTGCCAAACCTAGAAGTCGGGCCCCCCACCCTGGGATCCCCCAGAGGGAGGCCTGCACCGTCATGCGGCAGGCTTGTCCGTTTTGGAAGCAGGCTGATGGGCAGCCCAGGATTGCTTCAGTCTGGGCTTGGCAGGTCTGGAAACATGAGCTTGCTTTGGTTATGCCTGACCTTGGGTACGCTTTACCTGGAGGATGAAAGGGCCAAGAAAAGTACTTTTAGCCTTCTGCGTGGTAGGAGTCATACTAGGTAGGCAAGCTGTTTTAGCAGTAGCCAGATCAGCTACAATCTTATTGAGGTCTTCTCCAAAAGGAGATTCAACTGAGGCAGCACAAGGGAACTCTCATCTGGGGACAACAACTGCAGGGAGAACACATATTTTCAGATGAACATGGTAGGGCAGAAGGCTGCCTAATACTGAAGCACCCCCAAACAACAAATCAAATGCAACTTACTTGACAGAGATGTGCCTGAGCAACGGCCCTCCCCAGCCCTATCCCAAATCATACTTATTTTGCATAGGAGATACCATGGTCATGAAGATTGTTCTCCCAGGGTGAGGTTCATTCATTGCATTCTGGGTATGCTGACCCCTGTGATTTCCCCAAATGTGGGAAACTCGACTGCATTATTTGTGGTAGTGGGGGACTGTGTTTGTGCTTTCCTCTGGTCAGCTCTGGTAAAAGTCAGATTTCTTTGTTTCAGATCTTCCTCTAGCCTTGTTCTTCTTTCGAGAGTTCCCTTGTGCTGCCTCAGTTGGATCTCCTTCACTTGACAGGGGGGTGCCCGAGCAGCGACCCTCCCCAGCTCTAGCCCAACTCCTACTTACCTGCCAGGTGAGATACTATGATCATGAAGGTGCTTCTCCCAGGGCAAGGCTCACCCATTGCACTCTGGGTGTGCTGCCCCTGCGATTTCCCCAAATGTGGGAAACTTGACTGCATAATTTGAGTTTTCCCTGGTCAGCTCTCATGTAATTCAGATCTCTTTGTCTCAGGTCTCTCTCCAGCCTAGTTTGCTGTCTGGTTCCACTTCTTTTTTCTTGAGCCCCTCCCTTCTATACCCTTGTGCACTATCCTGACTTCTCCTCCCGTCTGCTTACTTTGTGCCTCCCAATGCACAATGCAAACTACGGGTAGTGCTGCAGGGCCCACACCCTTTTACTTGCTTTACAGAGCAGCTCTGGAGCTGTTACAGTGCCCAGCTGCAGCAAGAAATCAGCTTGAATGCTTCAGGGGCTGGGGAATGGCCAACATGAGCCCCACACCGAAGGAGGGTGGGGGTGCTTTATGCGAACTAGGGGTCATCCAAGCACCACAAAAGGCCTCCATGCCCTGCACGCTCCTTTTCTCTTTTCATATGCAGACGAGGGTTGAAGCCAACTTTGACCCACTGCTTGGATGACATCACCATATTCAAATCCATCTGCTGCAGGCCATCCCCCAGGAATGCTTGCACTAGTTGTTGCATTTGGTTTGTTGTTTGGGGGTGCTTCAGTATTAGGCAGCCTTCTGCCACCCCATGTTCATCTGAAAATATGTGTTCTCCCTGCAGTTGTTGTCCCCAGATGAGAGTTCCCTTGTGCTGCCTCAGTTGAATCTCCTTTACTTGACAGAGATGTGCCTGAGCAGCGGCCCTCCCCAGCCCTATCCCAAATCATACTTATTTTGCATAGGAGATACTATTGTCATGAAGATTGTTCTCCCAGGGTGAGGTTCATTCATTGCATTCTGGGTATGCTGACCCCTGTGATTTCCCCAAATGTGGGAAACTCGACTGCATTATTTGTGGTAGTGGTGGACTGTGTTTGTGCTTTCCTCTGGTCAGCTCTGGTAAAAGTCAGATTTCTTTGTCTCAGATCTTCCTCTAGCCTTGTTCTTCTTTTGAGAGTTCCCTTGTGCTGCCTCAGTTGGATCTCCTTCACTTGAAAGGTAGTGCCCGAGCAGCGACCCTCCCCAGCTCTAGCCCAACTCCTACTAACCTGCCAGGTGAGATACTATGATCATGAAGGTGCTTCTCCCAGGGCAAGGCTCACCCATTGCACTCTGGGAGTGCTGTCCCTTGCGATTTCCCCAAATGTGGGAAACTTGACTGCATAATTTGTGTTTCCCCTGGACGGCTCTCGTATAATTCAGATCTCTTTGTCTCAGGTCTCTCTCCAGCCTAGTATGCTGTCTGTTTCCACTTCTCTTTTCTTGAGCCCCTCCCTTCTATAACCTTGTGAACTATCCTGACTTCTCCTCCCGTCTGCTTACTTTGTGCCTTCCAATGCACAATGCAAACTACAGGTAGTGCTGCAGGGCCCACACCCTTTTACTTGCCTTACAGAGCAGCTCTGGAGCTGTTACAGTACCCAGCTGCTGCAAGAAATCAGCTTGAATGCTTCAGGGGCTGGGGCATGGCCAACATGAGCCCCACACCGAAGGAGGGTGGGGGTGTTTAATGCGAACTAGGGGTCATCCAAGCGTCGCAAAAGGCCGCCATGCCCTGCATATCCCTTTTCTCTTTTCATAAGCAGACGAGGGTTGAAGCCAACTTTGACCCACTGCTTGGATGACATCACTTGCTGCCTTTCCAATGAAGCAAGTTTAATTTAGTAATAGGTGAAAAACCATCCCTACAAAGGTGTTAATCAGATACTTGGCTTTGTGGACACTTTTCAGAGAACAAATTTGTTAGCATAAAAATAAAGCCAGAAAATGAAGAGCTGTTTAATCACTCAATTGGATTTTTCTGCAAGCGTATTTCTTTTTCTCTGCAACCCACTGCTAAGTTGTGCTTCCTAGCTGTTCTTTTATAAAATCACTTAATCAAATCTAACTCTGATTACATCAGAGAAGGCCAGGTACCCTACACCATAAGAGGGGGTTTGAAATTTTGACTTGTCTACTTAAAGATCACCAAAATCTGATAACAAGGTAAATTACGTCCCTGGGTAGGATTGAACCACCAACCTTTTGGTTAATAACCGAACACGCTAACTGATTGCGCCACAGAGACACATTGCAAAAGTATATACTGACAAAGGCTAATAAGCATTCATCTAGAACGTTTCCTAGAAAAACTTTAAAAAGTCAATAATCTGGAGAGTTTTTGTAAGATGTTTCTTCCATCAACCAATGAAGAAACACATTGGTACTTTCCCATGATGAGTGAGTGCTTCAGGATCTCTTGCACTTACATGTGCAGCAGAGTACTGCAATGGAAGCATGCTGGGCCCATAACCCAGAGGTAGGCAGATTGAAACTATCCTCTGCTATATGCATTTTTTTTTGTTAATTAAAGTAATCCAAAACTGGGATTGATATTTTTGCTCTTTTATTTTTACTTAAAGTACAATAACTTTTATTATTTTAATTTGTTTTAATAGTATATTGACAGTATTGTTTTCTTTCAAAAATCCACTTAATTTTCTTTACCCTATTATTCAAATGGTAATTGACAAAAACAAACTACATTGTCACCAGAAGAGCAATACAAAATGTACAAGTGATATATTAAAATCATCTTTCCAGCTTGAATTTCAATGATGCATTGGGGCAACGATTTTGTGAGAAACCTCTTCACCCTTAAATAAAGATTTTCTTAATTCCTTACCTGTGTGCTAATTAGATATCACCTTGTTTTCACATTAAACAGACTTCCACATGAGAAAGCAGCAAGGATGCAGTGGCGTTAATGTTTCCTGGTGTCAACCTGTATTATTTCAGTAGATATTGAAATGAGGATGCATCTTGCTGCCTTTCCAATGAAGCATGTTTAATTTAGTAATAGGTGAAAAACCATCCCTACAAAGGTGTTAATCAGATACTTGGCTTTGTGGACTCTTTTCAGAGAACAAATTTGTTAGCATAAAAATAAAGCCAGAAAATGAAGAGCTGTTTAATCACTCAATTGGATTTTTCTGCCAGCATATTTCTTTTTCTCTGCAACCCACTGCTAAATTGTGCTTCCTAGCTGTTTTTTTTTATAAAATCACTTAATCAAATCTAACTCTGATTACATCAGAGTAGGCCAGGTACCCTACACCATAAGAGAGGGTTTGAAATTTTGACTTGTCTACTTAAATATCACCAAAATCTGATCACAAGATCAATTACGTCCCTGGGTGGGATTGAACCACCAACTTTTTGGTTAATAGCCGTACACACTAACTGATTGCGCTACAGCGACACTTTGCAAAAGTACATACTGACAAAGGCTAATAAGCATTCATCTAGAACGTTTCCTAGAAAAACTTTAAATAGTCAATAATCTGGAGAGTTTTTGTAAGATGTCTCTTCCATCAACCAATGAAGAAACACATTGGTACTTTCCCATGATGAGTGAGTGCTTCAGGATCTCTTGCACTTACATGTGCAGCAGAGTACTGTAATGGAAGCATGCTGGGTCCATAGCCCAGAGGTAGGCAGATTGAAATTATCCTCTGCTATATGCATTTTTTTTTGTTAATTAAAGTAATCCAAAACTGGGATTGATATTTTTGCTCTTTTTATTTTACTTAAAGTACAATAACTTTTACCTTTTTAATTTGTTTTAATAGTATATAGACAGTATTGTTTTCTTTCAAAAATCCACTTAATTTTCTTTACCCGATTATTAAAATGGTAATTGACAAAAACAAACTACATTGTCACCAGAAGAGCAATACAAAATGTACAAGTGATATATTAAAATCATCTTTCCAGCTTGAATTTCAATGATGCATTGGGGCAACGATTTTGTGAGAAACATCTTACCATTAAATAAAGAATTTCTTAATTCCTTACCTGTGTGCTAATTAGATATCACCTTGTTTTCACATTAAACAGACTTCCACATGAGAAAGCAGCAAGGATGCAGTGGCGTTAATGTTTCCTGGTGTCAACCTGTATTATTTCAGTAGATCTTGAAATGAGGATGCATCTTGCTGCCTTTCCAATGAAGCATTTTTAATTTAGTAATAGGTGAAAAACCATCCCTACAAAGGTGTTAATCAGATACTTGTCTTTGTGGACTCTTTTCAGAGAACAAATTTGTTAGCATAAAAATAAAGTCAGAAAATGAAGAGCTGTTTAATCACTCAATTGGATTTTTCTGCCAGCATATTTCTTTTTCTCTGCAACCCACTGCTAAATTGTGCTTCCTAGCTGTTTTTTTTATAAAATCACTTAATCAAATCTAACTCTGATTACATCAGAGTAGGCCAGGTACCCTACACCATAAGAGAGGGTTTGAAATTTTGACTTGTCTACTTAAATATCACCAAAATCTGATCACAAGGTCAATTACGTCCCTGGGTGGGATTGAACCACCAACTTTTTGGTTAATAGCCGTACACACTAACTGATTGCGCTACAGCGACACTTTGCAAAAGTACATACTGACAAAGGCTAATAAGCATTCATCTAGAACGTTTCCTAGAAAAACTTTAAATAGTCAATAATCTGGAGAGTTTTTGTAAGATGTTTCTTCCATCAACCAATGAAGAAACACATTGGTACTTTCCCATGATGAGTGAGTGCTTCAGGATCTCTTGCACTTACATGTGCAGCAGAGTACTGTAATGGAAGCATGCTGGGTCCATAACCCAGAGGTAGGCAGATTGAAATTATCCTCTGCTATATGCATTTTTTTTTGTTAATTAAAGTAATCCAAAACTGGGATTGATATTTTTGCTCTTTTTATTTTACTTAAAGTACAATAACTTTTACCTTTTTAATTTGTTTTAATAGTATATAGACAGTATTGTTTTCTTTCAAAAATCCACTTAATTTTCTTTACCCGATTATTAAAATGGTAATTGACAAAAACAAACTACATTGTCACCAGAAGAGCAATACAAAATGTACAAGTGATATATTAAAATCATCTTTCCAGCTTGAATTTCAATGATGCATTGGGGCAACGATTTTGTGAGAAACATCTTACCCTTAAATAAAGATTTTCTTAATTCCTTACCTGTGTGCTAATTAGATATCACCTTGTTTTCACATTAAACAGACTTCCACATGAGAAAGCAGCAAGGATGCAGTGGCGTTAATGTTTCCTGGTGTCAACCTGTATTATTTCAGTAGATATTGAAATGAGGATGCATCTTGCTGCCTTTCCAATGAAGCAAGTTTAATTTAGTAATAGGTGAAAAACCATCCCTACAAAGATGTTAATCCGATACTTGGCTTTGTGGACACTTTTCAGAGAACAAATTAGTTAGCATAAAAATAAAGCCAGAAAATGAAGAGCTGTTTAATCACTCAATTGGATTTTTCTGCCAGCATATTTCATTTTCTCTGCAACCCACTGCTAAATTGTGCTTCCTAGCTGTTTTTTGATAAAATCACTTAATCAAATCTAACTCTGATTACATCAGAGTAGGCCAGGTACCCTACACCATAAGAGGGGGTTTGAAATTTTGACTTGTCTACTTAAAGATCACCAAAATCTGATGACAAGGTCAATAACATCCCTGGGTGGGATTGAACCACCAACCCTTTGGTTAATAACCAAACACACTAACCGATTGCACCACAGAGACACTTTGCAAAAGTACATACTGACAAAGGCTAATAAGCATTCATCTAGAACGTTTCCTAGAAAACTTTAAAAAGTCAATAATCTGGAGAGTTTTGTAAGATGTTTCTTCCATCAACCAATGAAGAAACGCATTGGTACTTTCCCATGATGAGTGAGTGCTTCAGGATCTCTTGCACTTACATGTGCAGCAGAGTACTGCAATTGAAGCATGCTGGGCCCCTTAACCCAGAGGTAGGCAGATTGAAACTATCCTCTGCTATATGCATTTTTTTTTGATAATTAAAGTAATCCAAAACTGGGATTGATATTTTTGCTCTTTTATTTTTACTTAAAGTACAATAACTTTTACCATTTTAATTTGTTTTAATAGTATATTGACAGTATTGTTTTCTTTCAAAAATCCACTTAATTTTCTTTACCCTATTATTAAAATGGTAATTGACAAAAACAAACTACATTGTCACCAGAAGAGCAATACAAAATGTACAAGTGATATATTAAAATCATCTTTCCAGCTTGAATTTCAATGATGCATTGGGGCAACGATTTTGTGAGAAACATCTTCACCCTTAAATAAAGATTTTCTTAATTCCTTACCTGTGTGCTAATTAGATATCACCTTGTTTTCACATTAAACAGACTTCCACATGAGAAAGCAGCAAGGATGCAGTGGCGTTAATGTTTCCTGGTGTCAACCTGTATTATTTCAGTAGATATTGAAATGAGGATGCATCTTGCTGCCTTTCCAATGAAGCAAGTTTAATTTAGTAATAGGTGAAAAACCATCCCTACAAAGATGTTAATCAGATACTTGGCTTTGTGGACACTTTTCAGAGAACAAATTTGTTAGCATAAAAATAAAGCCAGAAAATGAAGAGCTGTTTAATCACTCAATTGGATTTTTTTGCCAGCATATTTCTTTTTCTCTGCAAACCACTGCTAAATTGTGCTTCCTAGCTGTTTTTATAAAATCACTGAATCAAATCTAACTCTGATTACATCAGAGAAGGCCAGGTACCCTACACCATAACAGGGGTTTTTGAAATTTTGACTTGTCTACTTAAAGATCACCAAAATCTGATAACAAGGTCAATTACATCCCTGGGTGGGATTGAACCACCAACCTTTTGGTTAATAGCCATACACACTAACTGATTGCGCCACAGCGACACTTTGCAAAAGTACATACTGACAAAGGCTAATAAGCATTCATCTAGAACGTTTACTAGAAAAACTTTAAATAGTCAATAATCTGGAGAGTTTTTGTAAGATGTTTCTTCCATCAACCAATGAAGAAACACATTGGTACTTTCCCATGATGAGTGAGTGCTTCAGGATCTCTTGCAATTACATGTGCAGCAGAGTACTGTAATGGAAGCATGCTGGGTCCATAGCCCAGAGGTAAGCAGATTGAAACTATCCTCTGCTATATGCGTTTTTTTTTGTTAATTCAAGTAATCCAAAACTGGGATTGATATTTTTGCTCTTTTATTTTTACTTAAAGTACAATAACTTTTACCATTTTCATTTGTTTTAGTGCAAATGGCATATCAGCAGTCAGCACTAACTGGTGACATGCCATTTGTACAAGTAAGCCATGTGTGACTAATATATAAACATGCTTTATTAAATAACACCTCAAACTATCATACCCAGGATTCAAACCTATAACCTGTTGAATTTTAATCAAACACCCTACCCATGGAGCTACTTGATCCTACATCTTTTCTAACCTCCAAAAACAGATTCAGTTGCATTTTCCAGCGTGTTTTGTTTGCGCCTTTGCAAATGTCTTACATCGACAAACTTATTTAGTACTATTTTGCAAATAGGGTTACATTGTCGCAACATTGTGTTCCCTAATTGCTTGATTTTTTAAATGCAACAATTGATAAAGACACCTGATAATTGCTCTGTGGAGTCTTATTTTGTGTTTTGTGTTTAGTCTTTAGATCTGAATTTGAATGTACTTGTGAACTAACTTAATTTCCTACTTCTAAATTCATTCCTAAATTCACTACTTACATGAATCCTGTAGTTGGGCATTTTGGGACTTCGATTGTGGGCATTGTTTTGTGTCCAGACCAGCAGCAGGTGGTGTGCATTTGCTGGAAAGGCATCGAAGACCTCCGATATGCTGCATCTCCTGATGTGTGTCTCCCTCAAGTGGCTGTCAGCAAATGCCTGCTAGACACCCCATTCCAAGCTGATTGTGACATCATGGAACATGCATCATAGAACAGGCATGCTAAAACATGGGTCTTCAACCTGCGACCCTCCAGCTGCTGTGGAACTATACATCCCAGCATGCCCTGCCTCAGTTTTAGCATACCTTAATAGCAAAACTGTGGCAGGGCATGCTGGGATGTGTAGTTTCACAGCAGCTGGAGGGCCACAGGATGAAGACCCATGTGCTAGAGCCAAGCCGCAGGTACATTGAATGCTAGCAAGCTGAATATTTAAATCCTTTTTGTTCCGCAGCATTCCAATGCGGAAGATTCCATGGAACCAGAGATCCTTCCATTGAGAAGGACATGCTGCCTGGATGACTACACTGTGCAAATTAAATCACGGAGCCAGTTGGCTTGTGGGTGGCTCTGGTGACTGGGTGGTTGGGTGGGTGGTGTGTCGGAAGTGGAGCGCATGCAAATGATTGTGTATCATCCAGCTAGTGAGAGAGAAAACTCATGCAGGAGTGTGCCTGCTTGTCAGTGGGTTATGCACCTTGCCAGACGTTAAATCTACATAGAGCAGCTGGAGGGGACAAGAGCAGGTTTGCAAAATATAGATAGAAGAGCATATATGCTGGCGCATTCTCCATGATTGTGTCAGCTTATGTTTTGGTGCACTGCACTTTCCTCCACTAAGTTTTAGCCATTTTTGTTAAGCTCAAGTGTAGTTTCTTCTCGGCCTTTTGGCTGTGATCTTGTATCGTGGTTGAAGGGTCTGCTGGAGGGAGGGATTGTTTTCTTCATTGGCGAAAGACCAAAGATATTCCAGGATGGAAGGCTTGGGAACACTATCTGTTTTTCAGTTGTGGAAGAGCACAGAGGTCGGATTGGACTACATTCTATAGTAAAGGATATCTTTCTATTTATTGACCCTCCCCTTATATGTGTCTGTGTTACAATAAAGCTTCGGTTTTGTGAATCCCTCACCCTCTTACACTCCACACCCATAGCCTTATTAACTGTTGTATTATTGTATAGTTTAAATGTATAGTGCAGTTCATGATTTATAGTGTAGACTGGCCTGTGCTGTAGTTCTTGAACTGTACTATACCGTCAGCATTTGTATTGTGTTTTGGCTGTGCTGCAACACTGTATTTATGTGTGCAATGTTTATGTATGTTTTTTTTTATGTCAATAAAGACTGCTTTTTCAAGCCAATATCTGAAAACAATCAATGTTTATCTTTGATGGCAATAAAAGTGGTATGATATTTGATGCTTTTGAAATCCAATATCTGATATGTCCCCTATCTGGGAACCATATATTAAATGGCTTTTCAGAAAAGGGAGATGGGAGAAGAGCTTTCAGTACTTGTAGGACCGATGCACATAAAGAAGCAAAAAAACATACATAAACATTACACACATAAGTACCCGCGTTGCGGCACAGCCAAAACACAATAGAAATGCTGACGGTATAGTACAGTTCAAGAACTACAGCACAGGCCAGCCTACACTATAAATCATGAACTGCACTATACATTTAAACTGTACAATAATACAACAGTTAATAAGGCTATGGGTGTGGAGTGTAAGAGGGTGAGGGAATCACAAGCCCGAAGCTTTATTGAAAGACTGACACATATAAGGGGAGGATTAATACATAGAAAGACATCCTTTACTATAGAATGTAGTTCAATCCGGTCTTTCAACTCTTCCACAATTGAAAAACGGATAGTGTTCCCAAGCCTTCCATCCTGGAATATCTTTGGTCTTTCGCCAATGAAGAAAGCAATCCCTCCCTCCAGCAGACCCTTCAACCACAATACAAGATCACAGCCAAAAGGCCGAGAAGCAACTACACTTGAGCTTAACAAAAATGGCTAAAACTTAGTGGAGGAAAGTGCAGTGCACCAAAACATAAGCTGACACAATCATGGAGAATGCGCCAGCATATATGCTCTTCTATCTATATTTTGCAAACCTGCTCTTGTCCCCTCCAGCTGCTCTATGTAGATTTAACGTCTGGCAAGGTGCATAACCCACTGACAAGCAGGCACACTCCTGCATGAGTTTTCACTCTCACTAGCTGGATGATACACAATCATTTGCATGTGCTCCACCTCCGACACACCACCCACCCAACCACCCAGTCACCAGAGCCACCCACAAACCAACTGGCTCCGTGATTTAATTTGCACAGTGTAGTCATCCAGGCAGCATGTCCTTCTCAATGGAAGGATCTCTGGTTCCATGGAATCTTCCGCATTGGAATGCTGCGGAACAAAAAGGATTTAAATATTCAGCTTGCTAGCATTCAATGTACCTGCGGCTTGGCTCTAGCACATGGGTCTTCATCCTGTGGCCCTCCAGCTGCTGTGAAACTACACATCCCAGCATGCCCTGCCACAGTTTTGCTATAAGGTATGCTAAAACTAAGGCAGGGCATGCTGGGATGTGTAGTTCCACAGCAGTTGGAGGGTCGCAGGTTGAAGACCCATGTTTTAGCATGCCTGTTCTATGATGCATGTTCCGTGATGTCACAATCAGCTTGGAATGGGGTGTCTAGCAGGCATTTGCTGACAGCCACTTGAGGGAGACACACATCAGGAGATGCAGCATATCGGAGGTCTTCGATGCCTTTCCAGCAAATGCACACCACCTGCTGCTGGTCTGGACACAAAACAATGCCCACAATCGAAGTCCCAAAATGCCCAACTACAGGATTCATGTAAGTAGTGAATTTAGGAATGAATTTAGAAGTAGGAAATTAAGTTAGTTCACAAGTACATTCAAATTCAGATCTAAAGTCTAGGTAGGCCTCACGTCCTGGCAGCCGCCAGCATTTAAAAATGCCTTGATTAGAGGTACGGAATTAAATGTAGATAAGAAGAAGACACAAAATAAGACTCCGCAGAGCAGTTATCAGGTGTTTTTATCAATTGTTGCATTTAAAAAATCAAGCAATTAGGGAACACAATGTTGCAACAATGTAACCCTATTTGCAAAATAGTACTAAATAAGTTTGTCGATGTAAGACATTTGCAAAGGCGCATCCAAAACACGCTGGAAAATGCAACTGAATCTGTGTTTGGAGGCTAGAATAGGAAATGTGCATCGGTCCTACAAGTACTGAAAGCTCTTCTCCCATCTCCCTTTTCTGAAAAGCCATTTAATATATGGTTCCCAGATAGGGGACATATCAGATATTGCCTTTCAAAAGCAGCAAATATCATACCACTTCTATTGCCATCAAAGATAAACATTGATTGTTTTCAGATATTGGATTGAAAAAGCAGTCTTTATTGACATAAAGAAGCCATAAAACATACATAAACATTACACACATAAGTACTGTGTTGCAGCACAGCCAAAACACAATACAAATGCTGTCGGTATAGTACAGTTCAAGAACTACAGCACAGGTCAGCCTACACTATAAATCATGAACTGCACTATACATTTAAACAATACAATAGTTAATAAGGCTATGGGTGTGGAGTGTAAGAGGGTGACGGAATCACAAGCCCAAAGCTTTATTGAAAGACAGACACATATAAACGGAGGATTAATAAATACAAAGATACCCTTTACTATAGAATGTAGTCCAATCCGGTCTTTCAACTCTTCCACAACTGAAAAACGGATAGTGTTCCCAAGCCTTCCATCCTGGAATATCTTCAGTCTCTCGCCAATGAAGAAAACAATCCCTCCAGCAGACTCTTCAACCACAATACAATATCACAGCCAAAAGAGCGAGAAGCAACTACACTTGCGTTTAAACAAAATGGCTAAAACTTAGTGGAGGAAAGTGCAGTGCACCAAAACATAAGCTGACACAATCATGGAGAATGCGCCAGCATATATGCTCTTCTGTCTATATTTTCCAAACCTGCTCTTGTCCCCTCCAGTTGCTCCATGTAGATTTGACGTCTGGCAAGGTGCATAACTCACTGACAAGCAGGCACACTCCTGCATGAGTTTTCTCTCTCACTAGCTGGATGATACACCTTCATTTGCATGTGCTCCACCTCCGACACACCGCCCACCTAACCACCCAGTAACCAGAGCCACCCACAAGCCAACTGGCTCCGTGATTTAATTTGCACAGTGCAGTCATCCAGGCAGCATGTCCTTCTCAATGGAATAATCTCTGGTTCCATGGAATCTTCCACATTGGAATGCTGCGGAACAAAAAGGATTTAAACGTTCAGCTTGCTAGCATTCAATGTACCTGCGGTTTGGTTCTAGCACATGGGTCTTCATCCTGTGGCCCTCCAGCTGCTGTGAAACTACACATCCCAGCATGCCCTGCCACAGTTTTGCTATTAAGGTATGCTAAAACTGAGGCAGGGCATGCTGGGGTGTCTAGCATGCATTTGCTGACTGCCACTTGAGGCAGACACACATCAGGAGATGCAGCATATCGGAGGTCTTCGATGCCTTTCCAGCAAATGCACACCACCAGCTGCTGGTCTGGACACAAAACAATGCCCACAATTGAAGGCTCAAAATGCCCAACTACAGGATTAATGTAAGTAGTGAATTTAGGAATGAGTTTAGAAGTAGGAAATTAAGTTAGTTCACAAGTACATTCAAATTCAGATCTAAAGACTAGGTAGGCCTCACGTTCTGGCAGCACCCAGCATTTAAAAATGCCTTGATTATAGGTAGGGAATTAAATGTAGATAAGAAGTAGACACAAAAGAAGACTCCACAGAGCAATTATCAGGTGTCTTTATCAATTTTTGCATTTAAAAAATCAAGCAATTAGGGAACACAATGTTGCGACAATGTAACCCTATTTGCAAAATAGTACTAAATAAGTTTGTCGATGTAAGACATTTGCAAAGGCGCAAACAAAACACGCTGGAAAATGCAACTGAATCTGTTTTTGGAGGTTAGAATAGATGCAGGATCAAGTAGCTCAATGGGTAGGGTGTTTGATTAGATTTTAACAGGTTATAGGTTTGAATCCTGGGTATGATAGTTTGAGGTGTTATTTAATAAAGTATGTTTATATATTAGTCACACATGGCTTACTTGTACAAATGGCATGTCACCAGTTAGTGCTGACTGCTGATATGCCATTTACACAAACATGCCATGTGTGACTGTATATGCATTTAAGGAGGGCACCCCTGCAATACCACAAACCATTGAGTGTCAAGTATACTAGATATATCTTCATATCTCATGTGCTTTCTCTGAGATCAATCTTGTTATGCCCCTTCCCCACAAGGCATGCGCCTTTTGTCCATATTGCAAAAATGGGGGGGAGGGCATATAATTCTCTGTCACAGGGCACCAAAAAGTCTAGTTATGGCTCTGGTATGCATTATGTAATCTGGCAGACCATCTCTCCAACACTGGCTGGTTGGAATAGAAATCCGGTTATCTATGTGAGCAAATGACCATCAACGATTTACTCTCAAACACTAAAAAATGGACAAAAATGGTCCCCTAAACAAATTGGTTAAATTTTGGGTTTAACCAATTTGTGTAATGACCATTTTTGACCACTTTTCTAGTGTTTGGGAGCAAATGGTTAATTGACATTTGCTCCTATACATTACCAGATTTTCATTCCATCCATCCAGACTGGATAGATAGCCTGACAGATAATTGTGTAGTGTACGCCCAGGATAACTGTTAGTCATGCTTTATTTTATGGCGGCACATAAATGGGTGGACAGATCCAGGGCAAGCACTGCCCACTCATGCATAGTTGTCAACTGATGTGAAGTTCCAGGGGGCAATCTCAGTTATAAAGAGAAGTATCTGGAAATTGTCCCTAGTTAAAAAAAAATAAATTTGATCAACTCCATTTATTTAGTATGATATCCCAGGTGATAGGATGCCGGCAGTCAGAACAACATACTTTATTAAATAACACATCTCAAACTACCATACCCAGGATTCAAACCTATAACCTGTTGAATTCTAATCAAACACCCTACCTATTGAGCTATTTGATCCTGCATAAAAATTGTGAACATTATATGAAGCTATTGGTACTTTGCAAAAAAAAAGAATCAGCATTACAACGCAGCAGATCCATGCAGTTTGCAGCCACACACTACATGTATCTGCTCAGCCACAATGCTGATTATTTCTTCACAAAGTACAAGGTGAGCTCCAAACAGAATTCTCTAGCTTAGAATTATACCTTTCTTTGCCAAACCTAGAAGTCGGGCCCCCCACCCTGGGATCCCCCAGAGGGAGGCCTGCACCGTCATGCGGCAGGCTTGTCCGTTTTGGAAGCAGGCTGATGGGCAGCCCAGGATTGCTTCAGTCTGGGCTTGGCAGGTCTGGAAACATGAGCTTGCTTTGGGTATGCCTGACCTTGGGTACGCTTTACCTGGAGGATGAAAGGGCCAAGAAAAGTACTTTTAGCCTTCTGCGTGGTAGGAGTCATACTAGGTAGGCAAGCTGTTTTAGCAGTAGCCAGATCAGCTACAATCTTATTGAGGTCTTCTCCAAAAGGAGATTCAACTGAGGCAGCACAAGGGAACTCTCATCTGGGGACAACAACTGCAGGGAGAACACATATTTTCAGATGAACATGGTAGGGCAGAAGGCTGCCTAATACTGAAGCACCCCCAAACAACAAATCAAATGCAACTTACTTGACAGAGATGTGCCTGAGCAACGGCCCTCCCCAGCCCTATCCCAAATCATACTTATTTTGCATAGGAGATACCATGGTCATGAAGATTGTTCTCCCAGGGTTAGGTTCATTCATTGCATTCTGGGTATGCTGACCCCTGTGATTTCCCCAAATGTGGGAAACTCGACTGCATTATTTGTGGTAGTGGGGGACTGTGTTTGTGCTTTCCTCTGGTCAGCTCTGGTAAAAGTCAGATTTCTTTGTCTCAGATCTTCCTCTAGCCTTGTTCTTCTTTCGAGAGTTCCCTTGTGCTGCCTCAGTTGGATCTCCTTCACTTGACAGGGGGGTGCCCGAGCAGCGACCCTCCCCAGCTCTAGCCCAACTCCTACTTAGTTGCCAGGTGAGATACTATGATCATGAAGTTGCTTCTCCCAGGGCAAGGCTCACCCATTGCACTCTGGGTGTGCTGCCCCTGCGATTTCCCCAAATGTGGGAAACTTGACTGCATAATTTGAGTTTTCCCTGGTCGGCTCTCATGTAATTCAGATCTCTTTGTCTCAGGTCTCTCTCCAGCCTAGTTTGCTGTCTGGTTCTACTTCTTTTTTCTTGAGCCCCTCCCTTCTATACCCTTGTGCACTATCCTGACTTCTCCTCCCGTCTGCTTACTTTATGCCTCCCAATGCACAATGCAAACTACGGGTAGTGCTGCAGGGCCCACACCCTTTTACTTGCTTTACAGAGCAGCTCTGGAGCTGTTACAGTGCCCAGCTGCTGCAAGAAATCAGCTTGAATGCTTCAGGGGCTGGGGAATGGCCAACATGAGCCCCACACCGAAGGAGGGTGGGGGTGCTTAATGCGAACTAGGGGTCATCCAAGCACCACAAAAGGCCTCCATGCCCTGCACGCTCCTTTTCTCTTTTCATATGCAGACGAGGGTTGAAGCCAACTTTGACCCACTGCTTGGATGACATCACCATATTCAAATCCATCTGCTGCAGGCCATCCCCCAGGAATGCTTGCACTAGTTGTTGCATTTGGTTTGTTGTTTGGGGGTGCTTCAGTATTAGGCAGCCTTCTGCCACCCCATGTTCATCTGAAAATATGTGTTCTCCCTGCAGTTGTTGTCCCCAGATGAGAGTTCCCTTGTGCTGCCTCAGTTGAATCTCCTTTACTTGACAGAGATGTGCCTGAGCAGCGGCCCTCCCCAGCCCTATCCCAAATCAAAAAAACACAAAAACTACCCACACAGGTGTGACCCTCTGTAGGAAATCAGTAGCGCTGTCCCCACCATTTATCGGAGATAATCAATAAATAATTAAAAAATGGCTAATTACTATTAAATTTTAAAACATATAAATCATATTTTATTAACATATATTGCTGCAGCAAAATTGACATACATAAAAATGCATATTGTGTATAGTGGATGCCTTTAATGTAAATGCTCCACATACACAAATGTATATACTTAATTACGTTTATTCTCTGAGGCTTGGATTTTAATAAGCTGACTTCAAAATGTCCACATAGATTAATGATAGACCAATGAGCTCGGCATTTACGGACACTGCTTGCATGAGTATGTCCTTAATTAATTAATGTCCCGAAAAAGATGTGTGCACACATATATCACTTTGAATGGATAGTTACCATGGGCGATAAGTTTTTCATTCACCTCTTTAGAACAGTCTGTTTAGGACCGTCCCAATTGGAAAGACTCCCTCTGCTGGTGCTTGTCCATTTACTGCAGAATATCTGGAGACAATATCCACGGGAATCCGTCCACAGTGCTCCGGCTCCCTCTGCTGGTGGCTAACCGCAATTGCAGGTGGACTGGCTGTTTTGTCGTAGCCAGAAGCCGGTGATCGTGTAAAACAAGCAGGAGGTGATAGTCACTGCCAGTAGGTCCTTCGAAAACGCGTTTCTCCGCCTTCCCAGTGCGTTCAGCGGCTTCCTCAGTTCGAATGACCATCATCCCAATGAACACTTTATATAGCCCCACTTATTTGAAATTCCCGCGGCCATTCGCGCATGCGCACTCAAACGTGCGTTCCAAGCCTCAGTCTCATTACAAACTTTAAATAGACTCCAGCGGCCATTTTAGCTGGTTAAAACACACGATCCAAGCCTCATTATCACACCCGGAAGTTGCATCCATCGTTCTTATTAACAATATCAGAATCAAGCCTCGTTTTAAAACATAATTATCTACAACTTCATATTCAATTATACTGAACTCTAATGCAATTTGCTCAACAAGATTACGTCACTTAGTTTAATCATAATTAATTTATCATGATTACAAGTAATCCATGTCTTATTTGACAACATCAGTACAAATATGACCGTATTTAAGAACAATATTAATACTAGTCAACACATCCTATTTTATTAGCACAGGTGATAAATATATTAAATATACTGCTCAACAGTATCATTACTCGGAAATAAAAGGGGACTAATTTTGATTATAATTTGTACTTTATAATTTATAATTTAGATCCCCACACGCCATCTTGTGGTTCAAATACATAATTACATTAAGATCGAAAATGACATCATTATAACAAATACTTTTGTTAAGGAGGTAGATCAAAACCGATATTTACATTACAAAAGTAGTCATTTACAACGATGGAAGGATAATATACCGAAGGGCCAGTTCCTTCGGATAAAAAGGAATTGTTCCACCAAAGAAGGAGCAAGAGAACAAATGGAATCTCTCTATGGGGCGTTTCTTACGCAGGGGTATCCAATATCTGTTCTTGACCAGGCTTGGAAGGAGGTGGAAAATATGGAAAGAGACCATTTATTGGATACCACCAGCAAAAATACTAGAAAGAAAAATAACAAAATGACGGATAGGACAACAATGTTTGTAACTAAGTATAATACTAGTGCATACAAGATCAAGAGGATAATTAAGAAGAACTTTTCTATTCTCAAGTTGGATGAGATGTTGAACTCCAATGTAGTCCTTAGTGAACAGGTAATATTTCGGAAGTCAGATAGTCTGAAGTCCGCACTAGCTCCAAGTTTTTTTAGGAGACCTGGGGAAAAATCCATGGCTCCAGATGCCCAAGGGGGACAAATAGATACATGGATACCCAAACCGCCATTAGGGTTCCATAAGTGTGGTAGACTAAACTGTACAACATGCAAACACACAAAAAAGAAAACCACACAATTTGTCTCATCTGTATCGGGAGAGAAATTCAATATAAAAAGTTTTCTGAATTGTAGATCCATGTATGTTATCTACGTCTTACAGTGTGGTTGTGGAGCACAGTACGTGGGGCGCACCACTCGGGCACTTCACGTTAGGTTCATGGAGCATAAAAGACAGATAGATAAAAAAGTAGGAAACACCTACCTATACCGCCATATTTTGGAATGCAATGGAGGGAAAAGTGATAATCTACAAATCATGGCAATTGAACAAGTGGCGGTAACCAGTAGAGGAGGTGATAGGTATAAAAGGTTATGTAAGAAAGAGGCTTTCTGGATCTTTAGCCTAAAAACCTTGATCCCGCAGGGTCTGAATGATACGGTTGAGTTAAATAAAATCTAAGTTCAAATGTTTAATATTTATAATATAAATATTTGATTTTTATAAATATCATTCTTGACATATAATATATGGGGGGGTGGGATAGGATATGGTTCCTTATGATGCTGGATTAAGGAGATGGAGATAACAGGATTATGTATAACAATACGAAGGGGTGTAATTATGTATTTGAACCACAAGATGGCGTGTGGGGATCTAAATTATAAATTATAAAGTACAAATTATAATCAAAATTAGTCCCCTTTTATTTCCGAGTAATGATACTGTTGAGCAGTATATTTAATATATTTATCACCTGTGCTAATAAAATAGGATGTGTTGACAAGTATTAATATTGTTCTTAAATACGGTCATATTTGTACTGATGTTGTCAAATAAGACATGGATTACTTGTAATCATGATAAATTAATTATGATTAAACTAAGTGACGTAATCTTGTTGAGCAAATTGCATTAGAGTTCAGTATAATTGAATATGAAGTTGTAGATAATTATGTTTTAAAACGAGGCTTGATTCTGATATTGTTAATAAGAACGATGGATGCAACTTCCGGGTGTGATAATGAGGCTTGGATCGTGTGTTTTAACCAGCTAAAATGGCCGCTGGAGTCTATTTAAAGTTTGTAATGAGACTGAGGCTTGGAACGCACGTTTGAGTGCGCATGCGCGAATGGCCGCGGGAATTTCAAATAAGTGGGGCTATATAAAGTGTTCATTGGGATGATGGTCATTCGAACTGAGGAAGCCGCTGAACGCACTGGGAAGGCGGAGAAACGTGTTTTCGAAGGACCTACTGGCAGTGACTATCACCTCCTGCTTGTTTTACACGATCACCGGCTTCTGGCTACGACAAAACAGCCAGTCCACCTGCAATTGCGGTTAGCCACCAGCAGAGGGAGCCGGAGCACTGTGGACGGATTCCCGTGGATATTGTCTCCAGATATTCTGCAGTAAATGGACAAGCACCAGCAGAGGGAGTCTTTCCAATTGGGACGGTCCTAAACAGACTGTTCTAAAGAGGTGAATGAAAAACTTATCGCCCATGGTAACTATCCATTCAAAGTGATATATGTGTGCACACATCTTTTTCGGGACATTAATTAATTAAGGACATACTCATGCAAGCAGTGTCCGTAAATGCCGAGCTCATTGGTCTATCATTAATCTATGTGGACATTTTGAAGTCAGCTTATTAAAATCCAAGCCTCAGAGAATAAACGTAATTAAGTATATACATTTGTGTATGTGGAGCATTTACATTAAAGGCATCCACTATACACAATATGCATTTTTATGTATGTCAATTTTGCTGCAGCAATATATGTTAATAAAATATGATTTATATGTTTTAAAATTTAATAGTAATTAGCCATTTTTTAATTATTTATTGATTATCTCCGATAAATGGTGGGGACAGCGCTACTGATTTCCTACAGAGGGTCACACCTGTGTGGGTAGTTTTTGTGTTTTTTTGTTCAATATAGGGATTGCAATTATCCCTGTATCAGGAGCAGCAGTCTCCGCCATTGTCTAAAATCTCCTTGATCCAGCGGGTACTGGCGCCGGAGAGTGTATACTTCTGTCCACACAAGGTTGGTGTGTGGGCGGTTGTGTACACATCCAGTATCATTTATTCTTTGATTTGATTGTCTTAGGTAATTGCATCTCGGGCAGCAGGTAACTTGGGGAACCATTGATATGGCAGCGCTTAAGTGCATAGCTGAACGATTGGAAAGACGCAATGTGTATTTAAGAGGGGGGGAAGATATACAAATTATGGAGAGGGATGAGAATTTGGAGGATATGCATGGTTTATTCAATAGACTAGAAAATCTATGTATAGAGGAAACAAGGCACTGGTGGGACCAGGTGTCCTTACAGAAATATTTAGATCAAGGTTTGATACCCAGGGGATTGAGGATTTTAAAGACCTCTACGTTTAAAGAGGACAAGCAGTTTTCAGAGGAATGGAATAAATTACTAGATAATTGTTCCATAAACCTTATGAAATTGCTTGTCAGATTTAGGGAAGACAAAGTTAGTGTGATACAGAAGGAAATTGAAAAGACCCAGGATTTGTTGAAATCTTTTTCTGAAGACAAAGGATTCAATGAAAGAGATCTGAGAGTAAATCGTAAGGTGGAGGATTTTGAAAAAACCTTAGTCTTCAGAAAAAACAACAAACTAAATCGGGATAAATTAGACTATCAAAAGGGAGAGGTTCACACTTACAATAGAAGGAGGGACAACATCTATGACCAAAAACCCTCTAAAAGGGAATTAGGACCCAGACAAAATCTTGAACATAGATTAGGTCATTACAGGGGACCAAGAACCCCAATTGATCGGAGAGATTCCAGGAGTTTTAGGAATCAGGATGAGGGGAATTGGGAACCAAATACCTATAGGAATAGGCATGATAATTTATTCCAACAAAATAGTGTCAAATCCCCAGCCCCATATTCCAAGTGGAGTAGAAGAGACTCTGGAAGGGATGATTGGGTAGATATGGGAGGGAAGAATAGGCAACAGTCGAACACCCATGGTGGCACAAATAATTTTTTGGAGGACAGCCACAGATTCCAAAACCGTCCACAAAGAAAGTACGAAGGAACAGGGTGGTCCGGAAAAAGGCAAAGAGAACAAGAGCCAGAGGAAAGAGAGGAAGAAAGAGTAGGTCAAGTAAAAAACATGAAATTAAAGTGAAGGGAAAAGGGGTTTTTAATTTGTCCTCAAAAAAGTTGGGTCCAGATCAACTGAGATTGCTTGAAAAGGGCTTAAACTTTGCTCCCGCCCAAAAACCCAACTTATTCGATCTATTCGTTGATCTTAATAGATATATCAGAACGCTAAGTAGAAAGCGATATTTCGCGATGAAAAATATGAAGAAAAAAGGTATTGAAGGTAATCCCATTATATTGGATCAGGATGACCAATTAATGGTTGATATATTAGAATCCTTGGCAGATGAATCAACGAATGAGTCGAATAAGGAGGACTATACTAAAATATTTGATGGTAATGGGACAAACAGATTTAAAAATAAGTCTGAGTTTTACCCGCTGACTTATAGAGGGCCCTATATTGAGAGCTTCTATAAGTCAACATTAGAACAATTTAGGGAGATGTGCCAAAAATCAGAGAAACAATCGTTAAAGGATAATTTGAGTACTAAGGAACGATCAGCACTTAAAATCTTGAGGGGGGATCCCTCCTTGACTATTAAACAAGCTGATAAAGGCGGTGGGATTGTGGTAATGGATACAGTGATGTACTTGGCGGAGGCCAATAGACAATTAAACAACGTCCACCTGTATTCAAGACTGACCCACAATCCCACCGCACAGTTTCAAAAGGAATTAAAAATCTTGCTAAATAGGGCAGTGGATTTAGGTGCTATATCCAGAGAAACTCAATGTTTTTTGTTTTCTGATAATCCGGTAATTCCCACGTATTATTGTCTTCCAAAAGTACATAAAACTTTAATTAACCCCCCGGGAAGACCCATTATTGCGGGGGTAGATTCATTGACCAGCAATTTATCTTTTTTTATAGACAGTTTTTTACAGGGTTATGTTGTCAAATTAAAATCACACATTAAGGACACTACACATTTTTTTAAATTTAATTAAAAATATTAAATGGCAGTCAACTTATTGTTTTATCACATGTGATGTAGAATCATTATATTCTAACATTGAGCACCAGTTGGGGATTGAGGCAGTGGCATTTTATCTGTTAAGAGACCCTAATATAGGGGAAGAATTGCGGTGGTTGATTTTGGAGAGTATTAGATTTATACTCGAACATAATTATTTTATTTTTGATAAACGATATTATTTACAGACTAGGGGGACGGCCATGGGAACCAGGTTCGCTCCGAGTTTCGCCAACCTGTTTATGGGGCGGTTCGAGGAACAACATGTGTGGACCAGTGATCTCGGGGCGAGCCTGGTTCTTTATGGCCGTTTCATTGATGATTTATTTTTCATTTGGGAGGGGAGCACTGAATCAGCAGAAGAATTTGTTGCCAGTTTGAATTGCAATAATTATGGTTTGAAGTTTACGGGGTACTGCCACCCCACACAGGTCACTTTTTTGGATATAGCACTTAAGATCGAAAATGACATCATTATAACAAATACTTTTGTTAAGGAGGTAGATCAAAACCGATATTTACATTACAAAAGTAGTCATTTACAACGATGGAAGGATAATATACCGAAGGGCCAGTTCCTTCGGATAAAAAGGAATTGTTCCACCAAAGAAGGAGCAAGAGAACAAATGGAATCTCTCTATGGGGCGTTTCTTACGCAGGGGTATCCAATATCTGTTCTTGACCAGGCTTGGAAGGAGGTGGAAAATATGGAAAGAGACCATTTATTGGATACCACCAGCAAAAATACTAGAAAGAAAAATAACAAAATGACGGATAGGACAACAATGTTTGTAACTAAGTATAATACTAGTGCATACAAGATCAAGAGGATAATTAAGAAGAACTTTTCTATTCTCAAGTTGGATGAGATGTTGAACTCCAATGTAGTCCTTAGTGAACAGGTAATATTTCGGAAGTCAGATAGTCTGAAGTCCGCACTAGCTCCAAGTTTTTTTAGGAGACCTGGGGAAAAATCCATGGCTCCAGATGCCCAAGGGGGACAAATAGATACATGGATACCCAAACCGCCATTAGGGTTCCATAAGTGTGGTAGACTAAACTGTACAACATGCAAACACACAAAAAAGAAAACCACACAATTTGTCTCATCTGTATCGGGAGAGAAATTCAATATAAAAAGTTTTCTGAATTGTAGATCCATGTATGTTATCTACGTCTTACAGTGTGGTTGTGGAGCACAGTACGTGGGGCGCACCACTCGGGCACTTCACGTTAGGTTCATGGAGCATAAAAGACAGATAGATAAAAAAGTAGGAAACACCTACCTATACCGCCATATTTTGGAATGCAATGGAGGGAAAAGTGATAATCTACAAATCATGGCAATTGAACAAGTGGCGGTAACCAGTAGAGGAGGTGATAGGTATAAAAGGTTATGTAAGAAAGAGGCTTTCTGGATCTTTAGCCTAAAAACCTTGATCCCGCAGGGTCTGAATGATACGGTTGAGTTAAATAAAATCTAAGTTCAAATGTTTAATATTTATAATATAAATATTTGATTTTTATAAATATCATTCTTGACATATAATATATGGGGGGGTGGGATAGGATATGGTTCCTTATGATGCTGGATTAAGGAGATGGAGATAACAGGATTATGTATAACAATACGAAGGGGTGTAATTATGTATTTGAACCACAAGATGGCGTGTGGGGATCTAAATTATAAATTATAAAGTACAAATTATAATCAAAATTAGTCCCCTTTTATTTCCGAGTAATGATACTGTTGAGCAGTATATTTAATATATTTATCACCTGTGCTAATAAAATAGGATGTGTTGACTAGTATTAATATTGTTCTTAAATACGGTCATATTTGTACTGATGTTGTCAAATAAGACATGGATTACTTGTAATCATGATAAATTAATTATGATTAAACTAAGTGACGTAATCTTGTTGAGCAAATTGCATTAGAGTTCAGTATAATTGAATATGAAGTTGTAGATAATTATGTTTTAAAACGAGGCTTGATTCTAATATTGTTAATAAGAACGATGGATGCAACTTCCGGGTGTGATAATGAGGCTTGGATCGTGTGTTTTAACCAGCTAAAATGGCCGCTGGAGTCTATTTAAAGTTTGTAATGAGACTGAGGCTTGGAACGCACGTTTGAGTGCGCATGCGCGAATGGCCGCGGGAATTTCAAATAAGTGGGGCTATATAAAGTGTTCATTGGGATGATGGTCATTCGAACTGAGGAAGCCGCTGAACGCACTGGGAAGGCGGAGAAACGCGTTTTCGAAGGACCTACTGGCAGTGACTATCACCTCCTGCTTGTTTTACACGATCACCGGCTTCTGGCTACGACAAAACAGCCAGTCCACCTGCAATTGCGGTTAGCCACCAGCAGAGGGAGCCGGAGCACTGTGGACGGATTCCCGTGGATATTGTCTCCAGATATTCTGCAGTAAATGGACAAGCACCAGCAGAGGGAGTCTTTCCAATTGGGACGGTCCTAAACAGACTGTTCTAAAGAGGTGAATGAAAAACTTATCGCCCATGGTAACTATCCATTCAAAGTGATATATGTGTGCACACATCTTTTTCGGGACATTAATTAATTAAGGACATACTCATGCAAGCAGTGTCCGTAAATGCCGAGCTCATTGGTCTATCATTAATCTATGTGGACATTTTGAAGTCAGCTTATTAAAATCCAAGCCTCAGAGAATAAACGTAATTAAGTATATACATTTGTGTATGTGGAGCATTTACATTAAAGGCATCCACTATACACAATATGCATTTTTATGTATGTCAATTTTGCTGCAGCAATATATGTTAATAAAATATGATTTATATGTTTTAAAATTTAATAGTAATTAGCCATTTTTTAATTATTTATTGATTATCTCCGATAAATGGTGGGGACAGCGCTACTGATTTCCTACAGAGGGTCACACCTGTGTGGGTAGTTTTTGTGTTTTTTTGTTCAATATAGGGATTGCAATTATCCCTGTATCAGGAGCAGCAGTCTCCGCCATTGTCTAAAATCTCCTTGATCCAGCGGGTACTGGCGCCGGAGAGTGTATACTTCTGTCCACAAAAGGTTGGTGTGTGGGCGGTTGTGTACACATCCAGTATCATCTATCCCAAATCATACTTATTTTGCATAGGAGATACTATTGTCATGAAGATTGTTCTCCCAGGGTGAGGTTCATTCATTGCATTCTGGGTATGCTGACCCCTGTGATTTCCCCAAATGTGGGAAACTCGACTGCATTATTTGTGGTAGTGGTGGACTGTGTTTGTGCTTTCCTCTGGTCAGCTCTGGTAAAAGTCAGATTTCTTTGTCTCAGATCTTCCTCTAGCCTTGTTCTTCTTTTGAGAGTTCCCTTGTGCTGCCTCAGTTGGATCTCCTTCACTTGAAAGGTAGTGCCCGAGCAGCGACCCTCCCCAGCTCTAGCCCAACTCCTACTAACCTGCCAGGTGAGATACTATGATCATGAAGGTGCTTCTCCCAGGGCAAGGCTCACCCATTGCACTCTGGGTGTGCTGCCCCTTGCGATTTCCCCAAATGTGGGAAACTTGACTGCATAATTTGTGTTTCCCCTGGACGGCTCTCGTATAATTCAGATCTCTTTGTCTCAGGTCTCTCTCCAGCCTAGTATGCTGTCTGTTTCCACTTCTCTTTTCTTGAGCCCATCCCTTCTATAACCTTGTGCACTATCCTGACTTCTCCTCCCGTCTGCTTACTTTGTGCCTTCCAATGCACAATGCAAACTACAGGTAGTGCTGCAGGGCCCACACCCTTTTACTTGCCTTACAGAGCAGCTCTGGAGCTGTTACAGTACCCAGCTGCTGCAAGAAATCAGCTTGAATGCTTTAGGGGCTGGGGCATGGCCAACATGAGCCCCACACCGAAGGAGGGTGGGGGTGTTTATTGCGAACTAGGGGTCATCCAAGCGTCGCAAAAGGCCGCCATGCCCTGCATATCCCTTTTCTCTTTTCATAAGCAGACGAGGGATGAAGCCAACTTTGACCCACTGCTTGGATGACATCACTTGCTGCCTTTCCAATGAAGCAAGTTTAATTTAGTAATAGGTGAAAAACCATCCCTACAAAGGTGTTAATCAGATACTTGGCTTTGTGGACACTTTTCAGAGAACAAATTTGTTAGCATAAAAATAAAGCCAGAAAATGAAGAGCTGTTTAATCACTCAATTGGATTTTTCTGCAAGCGTATTTCTTTTTCTCTGCAACCCACTGCTAAGTTGTGCTTCCTAGCTGTTCTTTTATAAAATCACTTAATCAAATCTAACTCTGATTACATCAGAGAAGGCCAGGTACCCTACACCATAAGAGGGGGTTTGAAATTTTGACTTGTCTACTTAAAGATCACCAAAATCTGATAACAAGGTAAATTACGTCCCTGGGTAGGATTGAACCACCAACCTTTTGGTTAATAACCGAACACGCTAACTGATTGCGCCACAGAGACACATTGCAAAAGCATATACTGACAAAGGCTAATAAGCATTCATCTAGAACGTTTCCTAGAAAAACTTTAAAAAGTCAATAATCTGGAGAGTTTTTGTAAGATGTTTCTTCCATCAACCAATGAAGAAACACATTGGTACTTTCCCATGATGAGTGAGTGCTTCAGGATCTCTTGCACTTACATGTGCAGCAGAGTACTGCAATGGAAGCATGCTGGGCCCATAACCCAGAGGTAGGCAGATTGAAACTATCCTCTGCTATATGCATTTTTTTTTTGTTAATTAAAGTAATCCAAAACTGGGATTGATATTTTTGCTCTTTTATTTTTACTTAAAGTACAATAACTTTTATTATTTTAATTTGTTTTAATAGTATATTGACAGTATTGTTTTCTTTCAAAAATCCACTTAATTTTCTTTACCCTATTATTCAAATGGTAATTGACAAAAACAAACTACATTGTCACCAGAAGAGCAATACAAAATGTACAAGTGATATATTAAAATCATCTTTCCAGCTTGAATTTCAATGATGCATTGGGGCAACGATTTTGTGAGAAACCTCTTCACCCTTAAATAAAGATTTTCTTAATTCCTTACCTGTGTGCTAATTAGATATCACCTTGTTTTCACATTAAACAGACTTCCACATGAGAAAGCAGCAAGGATGCAGTGGCGTTAATGTTTCCTGGTGTCAACCTGTATTATTTCAGTAGATATTGAAATGAGGATGCATCTTGCTGCCTTTCCAATGAAGCATGTTTAATTTAGTAATAGGTGAAAAACCATCCCTACAAAGGTGTTAATCAGATACTTGGCTTTGTGGACTCTTTTCAGAGAACAAATTTGTTAGCATAAAAATAAAGCCAGAAAATGAAGAGCTGTTTAATCACTCAATTGGATTTTTCTGCCAGCATATTTCTTTTTCTCTGCAACCCACTGCTAAATTGTGCTTCCTAGCTGTTTTTTTTATAAAATCACTTAATCAAATCTAACTGATTACATCAGAGTAGGCCAGGTACCCTACACTATAAGAGAGGGTTTGAAATTTTGACTTGTCTACTTAAATATCACCAAAATCTGATCACAAGGTCAATTACGTCCATGGGTGGGATTGAACCACCAACTTTTTGGTTAATAGCCGTACACACTAACTGATTGCGCTACAGCGACACTTTGTGAAAGTACATACTGACAAAGGCTAATAAGCATTCATCTAGAACGTTTCCTAGAAAAACTTTAAATAGTCAATAATCTGGAGAGTTTTTGTAAGATGTTTCTTCCATCAACCAATGAAGAAACACATTGGTACTTTCCCATGATGAGTGAGTGCTTCAGGATCTCTTGCACTTACATGTGCAGCAGAGTACTGTAATGGAAGCATGCTGGGTCCATAACCCAGAGGTAGGCAGATTGAAATTATCCTCTGCTATATGCATTTTTTTTTTGTTAATTAAAGTAATCCAAAACTGGGATTGATATTTTTGCTCTTTTTATTTTACTTAAAGTACAATAACTTTTACCTTTTTAATTTGTTTTAATAGTATATAGACAGTATTGTTTTCTTTCAAAAATCCACTTAATTTTCTTTACCCGATTATTAAAATGGTAATTGACAAAAACAAACTACATTGTCACCAGAAGAGCAATACAAAATGTACAAGTGATATATTAAAATCATCTTTCCAGCTTGAATTTCAATGATGCATTGGGGCAACGATTTTGTGAGAAACATCTTACCCTTAAATAAAGATTTTCTTAATTCCTTACCTGTGTGCTAATTAGATATCACCTTGTTTTCACATTAAACAGACTTCCACATGAGAAAGCAGCAAGGATGCAGTGGCGTTAATGTTTCCTGGTGTCAACCTGTATTATTTCAGTAGATATTGAAATGAGGATGCATCTTGCTGCCTTTCCAATGAAGCAAGTTTAATTTAGTAATAGGTGAAAAACCATCCCTACAAAGATGTTAATCCGATACTTGGCTTTGTGGACACTTTTCAGAGAATAAATTAGTTAGCATAAAAATAAAGCCAGAAAATGAAGAGCTGTTTAATCACTCAATTGGATTTTTCTGCCAGCATATTTCATTTTCTCTGCAAACCACTGCTAAATTGTGCTTCCTAGCTGTTTTTTGATAAAATCACTTAATCAAATCTAACTCTGATTACATCAGAGTAGGCCAGGTACCCTACACCATAAGAGGGGGTTTGAAATTTTGACTTGTCTATTTAAAGATCACCAAAATCTGATGACAAGGTCAATAACATCCCTGGGTGGGATTGAACCACCAACCCTTTGGTTAATAACCAAACACACTAACCGATTGCACCACAGAGACACTTTGCAAAAGTCCATAATGACAAAGGCTAATAAGCATTCATCTAGAACGTTTCCTAGAAAACTTTAAAAAGTCAATAATCTGGAGAGTTTTTGTAAGATGTTTCTTCCATCAACCAATAAAGAAACACATTGGTACTTTCCCATGATGAGTGAGTGCTTCAGAATCTCTTGCACTTACATGTGCAGCAGAGTACTGCAATGGAAGCATGCTGGGCCCCTTAACCCAGAGGTAGGCAGATTGAAACTATCCTCTGCTATATGCATTTTTTTTTTTGTTAATTAAAGTAATCCAAAACTGGGATTGATATTTTTGCTCTTTTATTTTTACTTAAAGTACAATAACTTTTACCATTTTAATTTGTTTTAATAGTATATTGACAGTATTGTTTTCTTTCAAAAATCCACTTAATTTTCTTTACCCTATTATTAAAATGGTAATTGACAAAAACAAACTACATTGTCACCAGAAGAGCAATACAAAATGTACAAGTGATATATTAAAATCATCTTTCCAGCTTGAATTTCAATGATGCATTGGGGCAACGATTTTGTGAGAAACATCTTCACCCTTAAATAAAGATTTTCTTAATTCCTTACCTGTGTGCTAATTAGATATCACCTTGTTTTCACATTAAACAGACTTCCACATGAGAAAGCAGCAAGGATGCAGTGGCGTTAATGTTTCCTGGTGTCAACCTGTATTATTTCCGTAGATATTGAAATGAGGATGCATCTTGCTGCCTTTCCAATAAAGCAAGTTTAATTTAGCAATAGGTGAAAAACCATCCCTACAAAGATGTTAATCAGATACTTGGCTTTGTGGACACTTTTCAGAGAACAAATTTGTTAGCATAAAAATAAAGCCAGAAAATGAAGAGCTGTTTAATCACTCAATTGGATTTTTTTGCCAGCATATTTCTTTTTCTCTGCAAACCGCTGCTAAATTGTGCTTCCTAGCTGTTTTTATAAAATCACTGAATCAAATCTAACTCTGATTACATCAGAGAAGGCCAGGTACCCTACACCATAACAGGGGTTTTTGAAATTTTGACTTGTCTACTTAAAGATCACCAAAATCTGATAACAAGGTCAATTACATCCCTGGGTGGGATTGAACCACCAACCTTTTGGTTAATAGCCGTACACACTAACTGATTGCGCCACAGCGACACTTTGCAAAAGTACATACTGACAAAGGCTAATAAGCATTCATCTAGAACGTTTCCTAGAAAAACTTTAAATAGTCAATAATCTGGAGAGTTTTTGTAAGATGTTTCTTCCATCAACCAATGAAGAAACACATTGGTACTTTCCCATGATGAGTGAGTACTTCAGGATCTCTTGCAATTACATGTGCAGCAGAGTACTGTAATGGAAGCATGCTGGGTCCATAGCCCAGAGGTAGGCAGATTGAAACTATCCTCTGCTATATGCGTTTTTTTTTGTTAATTAAAGTAATCCAAAACTGGGATTGATATTTTTGCTCTTTTATTTTTACTTAAAGTACAATAACTTTTACCATTTTCATTTGTTTTAATAGTATATTGACAGTATTGTTTTCTTTCAAAAATCCACTTAATTTTCTTTACCCGATTATTAAAATGGTAATTGACAAAAACAAACTACATTGTCACCAGAAGAGCAATACAAAATGTACAAGTGATATATTAAAATCATCTTTCCAGCTTGAATTTCAATGATGCATTGGGGCAACGATTTTGTGAGAAACATCTTCACCCTTAAATAAAGATTTTCTTAATTCCTTACCTGTGTGCTAATTAGATATCACCTTGTTTTCACATTAAACAGACTTCCACATGAGAAAGCAGCAAGGATGCAGTGGCGTTAATGTTTCCTGGTGTCAACCTGTATTATTTCAGTAGATATTCAAATGAGGATGCATCTTGCTGCCTTTCCAATGAAGCAAGTTTAATTTAGTAATAGGTGAAAAACCATCCCTACAAAGGTGTTAATCAGAAACTTGGCTTTGTGGACACTTTTCAGAGAACAAATTTGTTAGCATAAAAATAAAGCCAGAAAATGAAGAGCTGTTTAATCACTCAATTGGATTTTTTTGCCAGCATATTTCTTTTTCTCAGCAACCCACTGCTAAATTGTGCTTCCTAGCTGTTTTTATAAAATCACTTAATCAAATCTAACTCTGATTACATCAGAGAAGGCCAGGTACCCTACACCATAAGAGGGGGTTTGAAATTTTGACTTGTCTACATAAAGATCACCAAAATCTGATAACAAGGTCAATTACATCCCTGGGTGGGATTGAACCACCAACCTTTTGGTTAATAGCCTTACACAGTAACTGATTGCGCCACAGCAACACTTTGCGAAAGTCCATACTGACAAAGGCTAATAAGCATTCATCTAGAACGATTCCTAGAAACATTTTAAAAAGTCAATAATGTGGAGAGTTTTTGTAAGATGTTTCTTCCATCAACCAATGAAGAAACACATTGGTACTTTCCCATGATGAGTGAGTGCTTCAGGATCTCTTGCACTTACATGTGCAGCAGAGTACTGTAATGGAAGCATGCTGGGTCCATAACCCAGAGGTAGGCAGATTGAAACTATCCTCTGCTATATGCATTTTTTTTGTTAATTAAAGTAATCTAAAACTGGGATTGATATTTTTGCTCTTTTATTTTTACTGAAAGTACAATAACTTTTACCATTTTAATTTGTTTTAATAGTATATTGACAGTATTGTTTTCTTTCAAAAATCCAATTAATTTTCTTTACCCGATTATTAAAATGGTAATTGACAAAAACAAACTACATTGTCACCAGAAGAGCAATACAAAATGTACAAATGATATATTAAAATCATCTTTCCAGCTTGAATTTAAATGATGCATTGGGGCAACGATTTTGTGAGAAACATCTTCACCCTTAAATAAAGATTTTCTTAATTCCTTACCTGTGTGCTAATTAGATATCACCTTGTTTTCACATTAAACAGACTTCCACATGAGAAAGCAGCAAGGATGCAGTGGCGTTAATGTTTCCTGGTGTCAACCTGTATTATTTCAGTAGATATTGAAATGAGGATGCATCTTGTTGCCTTTCCAATGAAGCAAGTTTAATTTAGTAATAGGTGAAAAACCATCCCTACAAAGATGTTAATCAGATACTTGGCTTTGTGGACACTTTTCAGAGAACAAATTTGTTAGCATAAAAATAAAGCCAGAAAATGAAGAGCTATTTAATCACTCAATTGGATTTTTTTGCCAGCATATTTCTTTTTCTCTGCAACCCACTGCTAAATTGTGCTTCCTAGCTGTTTTTATAAAATCACTGAATCAAATCTAACTCTGATTACATCAGAGAAGGCCAGGTACCCTACACCATAACAGGGGTTTTCGAAATTTTGACTTGTCTACATAAAGATCACCAAAATCTGATAACGAGGTCAATTACGTCCCTGGGTGGGATTGAACCACCAACCTTTTGGTTAATAGCCTTACACAGTAACTGATTGCACCACAGCAACACTTTGCGAAAGTCAATACTGACAAAGGCTAATAAGCATTCATCTAGAACGATTCCTAGAAACATTTTAAAAAGTCAATAATGTGGAGAGTTTTTGTAAGATGTTTCTTCCATCAACCAATGAAGAAACACATTGGTACTTTCCCATGATGAGTGAGTGCTTCAGGATCTCTTGCACTTACATGTGCAGCAGAGTACTGTAATGGAAGCATGCTGGGTCCATAACCCAGAGGTAGGCAGATTGAAACTATCCTCTGCTATATGCATTTTTTTTTTGTTAATTAAAGTAATCCAAAACTGGGATTGATATTTTTGCTCTTTTATTTTTACTTAAAGTACAATAACTTTTACCATTTTAATTTGTTTTAATAGTATATTGACAATATTGTTTTCTTTCAAAAATCCACTTAATTTTCTTTACCCGATTATTAAAATGGTAATTGACAAAAACAAACTACATTATCACCAGAAGAGCAATATAAAATGTTCAAGTAATATATTAAAATCATCTTTCCAGCTTGGATTTCAATGATGCATTGGGGCAACGATTTTGTGAGAAACATCTTCACCCTTAAATAAAGATTTTCTTAATTCCTTACCTGTGTGCTAATTAGATATCACCTTGTTTTCACATTAAACAGACTTCCACATGAGAAAACAGCAAAGATGCAGTGGCGTTAATGTTTCATGGTGTCAACCTGTATTATTTCCGTAGATATTGAAATGAGGATGCATCTTGCTGCCTTTCCAATGAAGCAAGTTTAATTTAGTAATAGGTGAAAAACCATCCCTACAAAGATGTTAATCAGATACTTGGCTTTGTGGACACTTTTCAGAGAACAAATTTGTTATCATAAAAATAAAGCCAGAAAATGAAGAGCTGTTTAATCACTCAATTGGATTTTTCTGCCAGCATTTTTCTTTTTCTCTGCAACTCACTGCTAAATTGTGCTTCCTAGCTGTTTTTTTATAAAATCACTTAATCAAATCTAACTCTGATTACATCAGAGAAGGCCAGGTACCCTACACCATAAGAGGGTGTTTGCAATTTTGACTTGTCTACTTAAATATCACCAAAATCTGATCACAAGGTCAATCACGTCCCTGGGTGGGATTGAACCACCAACCTTTTGATTAATAGCTGAACACACTAACCGATTGCGCCACAGAGACACTTTGCAAAAAGTAAATACTGACAAAGACTAATAAGCATTCATCTAGAACGTTTCCTAGAAAAACTTTAAAAAGTCAATAATCTGGAGAGTTTTTGTAAGATGTTTCTTCCAGCAACCAATGAAGAAACACATTGGTACTTTCGCATGATGAGTGAGTGCTTCAGGATCTCTTGCACTTACATGTGCAGCAGAGTACTGTAATGGAAGCATGCTGGGTCCATAACCCAGAGGTAGGCAGATTGAAACTATCCTTTGCTATATGCATTTTTTTTTGTTCATTAAAGTAATCCAAAACTGGGATTGATATTTTAGCATTTATTTTTACTTAAAGTACAATAACTTTTACCATTTTAATTTGTTTTAATAGTATATTGACAGTATTGTTTTCTTTCAAAAATCCACTTAATTTTCTTTACCCTATTATTAAAATGGTAATTGACAAAAACAAACTACATTGTCACCAGAAGAGCAATACAAAATGTACAAGTGATATATTAAAATCATCTTTCCAGCTTGAATTTCAATGATGCATTGGGGCAACGATTTTGTGAGAAACATCTTCACCCTTAAATAAAGATTTTCTTAATTCCTTACCTGTGTGCTAATTAGATATCACCTTGTTTTCACATTAAACAGACGTCCACATGAGAAAGCAGCAAGGATGCAGTGGCGTTAATGTTTCCTGGTGTCAACCTGTATTATTTCAGTAGATATTGAAATGAGGATGCATCTTGCTGCCTTTCCAATGAAGCAAGTTTAATTTAGTAATAGGTGAAAAACCATCCCTACAAAGATGTTAATCAGATATTTGGCTTTGTGGAAACTTTTCAGAGAACAAATTTGTTAGCATAAAAGTAAAGCCAGAAAATTAAGAGCTGTTTAATCACTCAATTGGATTTTTTTGCCAGCATATTTCTTTTTCTCTGCAAACCACTGCTAAATTGTGCTTCCTAGCTGTTTTTATAAAATCACTGAATCAAATCTAACTCTGATTACATCAGAGAAGGCCAGGTACCCTACACCATAAGAGGGGTTTTTGAAATTTTGACTTGTCTACTTAAAGATCACCAAAATCTGATAACAAGGTCAATTACGTCCCTGGGTGGGATTGAACCACCAACCTTTTGGTTAATAGCCTTACACACTAACTGATTGCGCCACAGCGACACTTTGCAAAAGTACATACTGACAAAGGCTGATAAGCATTCATCTAGAACGTTTCCAAGAAAAACTTTAAATAGTCAATAATCTGGAGAGTTTTTGTAAGATGTTTCTTCCATCAACCAATGAAGAAACACATTGGTACTTTCCCATGATGAGTGAGTGCTTCAGGATCTCTTGCAATTACATGTGCAGCAGAGTACTGTAATGGAAGCATGCTGGGTCCATAGCCCAGAGGTAGGCAGATTGAAACTATCCTCTGCTATATGCATTTTTTTTTGTTAATTAAAGTAATCCAAAACTGGGATTGATATTTTTGCTCTTTTATTTTTACTTAAAGTACAATAACTTTTACCATTTTAATTTGTTTTAATAGTATATTGACAGTATTGTTTTCTTTCAAAAATCCACTTAATTTTCTTTACCCGATTATTAAAATGGTAATTGACAAAAATAAACTGATGAGGATACTACTGCAGTCTTTGTTTCGTCTGTACCCGCTGAAAGAGCAGCAAAAGGTGGAGATCTTGATGGGACAGTTGAAAGGGCTTGCACTTAGAGAGGTTACTTCCTGGCCTACTGAAGAGAAGAAGACTGTGGACCAGATCCTCAACAGGCTTGCTACCACATTTGACACAAGGACAGTGTCAGAACTTAAAATGCACTTCTTTGCTCGAAAGCAACAACCAGGAGAGTCACTCACGGGCTATGCCCTCAGCTTTCAGGAAGCACTCAGAGATGTTCAGCAAGCAGACCCTGAGGAAGTGCATGACAAAGAGAAAATGTTATTGGACCAGTTCACTGAAGTTGCAAGGGGCGAATTTGTAAAAACTCAGCTGCGACTATTGAGATTGCAGAAGCCTGGAAGCACATTCCTGGATTTTAAAGAGGCTGCGATTAAAGTTCTAGGCTCCAGTCTTACTTCAGGGGCTGTTCCACAAGAGTCTATTCCAGAGATGCCACGGTATCAAGAGAATTCTGATGCCCAGGAGTCAAGTTTTAAAGGAGCTACTTACCCACCTACAGTAAAAGGAGTGACAGTGCCATGTTCAAAGACATGCATATTTGACTCTTCTAGTGAGTTACGAAGTCTGCTGGCTGAACTGACACGTGGTGTGACAGAGATGCGCAGAGACCTGCAGATTCTGAAGAGACAGCAGGCACTGCTCCATGAAGAAATGGAATGGTGCCAGGAGAGGAGACCACTGAACAGTTCCCAATGGGACCTACATAGAAACAGGGAGACACTTTTTTCCAGCCACTTTGCCTCCCAAAGGCGACCCATTTTTCAAAGCTGTGAAGGAAGCGGACAAATTAAGAGAGAATTTGAGCAGCCAGATCATTTAAACTCCAAATTCATGTGGTTAACCCGTTATGTTAGCCAATGCCCGGTGGTTCAAGTTTGCATCAATGGAGTCTCAATGCCCGCTCTCTTAGACACTGGATCACAAGTGACCACAATACAAGCAACACAGTTTGAGCAGCATTGGACTGAGGAACAGATGTTTCCGTCAACTTCCACATTGATAAACCCGATTGCAAGCAATGGGCACTGCATCCCTTGCAAAGGATACTGGGAAGCTGAAATTCAAATCGGACGAACAGTGCTACCACAGCAAGGCTTCATCATCACCACTGCCCAAGATGATGGATTGCCTCCAGTGATAGTGGGCATGAATGTGTTGCGGAACTGCTGTGAGGAGCTCGTAGCAGCACTCCAAGGAGAGTTTCAAACTGACAAGCTCCAGGAGAAACAAGGCCTTCAACCTGGGATAGCCAAACAAAAGGGAAGAATGATAACAGAATTATCTGTAAGAGAGGAACATGAAAAAAATAAGGCTAGCCAAATAATGATAGAAATGCCCATCTCCAGTGTCCAGATTATCCGAAAGAATGCTTCAATGTTAGGCATGAATAATATAGCATCCAGTTCTAGAAACTGTGAGCAACCTATTCAAGGAACCAGTTTTGACCACCTGCAAGATAAAAGTCAGATGATAAGACACCTCAAAGCCTTACTGAAGATTGGGAAATACCTGACCAAGCGACAAAGGCAAGAATCCTCGCCAGAACTCCTGAAGTTGTTGAGACAGCGAGAAAGGCTGTTTGAAGAGAAAGGACAGTTGGTTCGATGTAGTGTGGATCCTAATACTCATTATAGGATCAGTCAACTTGTAATTCCAAGACAAAGTGCTTGTTATGTGCTTGAAGAATATCACGACAAGTCAGGTCACCCTGGGTGCAAAAGGATGGAAACAAGCATCTGGAAAAAGTTCTTTTGGGTTGAAATGAGGGAAGACATCAAGAGATGGTGCCGAAACTGTCCAACCTGTTCTGTAAGAAGAACCTTGCTGCCTCTTTCTCTCCAGAATCCATTGTCCCAAACCAGCTGTGATACTGAATCCCAAGATGGAATGGAAGAGGCTCATAAAATGTATTTACAGCAGACTAAGGTGGTTTGTCACCGACAAGGAGGCAAGAAGACTAGGGCTTGCAAAACAGAAAACCACCATAGTCAGCTGCAGTTTTGTACAGCATGTCCCAAAGACAGTTTAGAAAGAGTTCAATACTCATCCATGGCAGGGGGGTTGAGGTTTCCTAGACAAACTTTTCAAGACCATATACTGTCCAGATTTCAACCGATTGCTCCAGGAGCATGTGTTAATGTACTATAGCACAAAAGGAATTATACCTATCAGATACTGATGTTAAAAATGTTGATAAATGTTAATGTTTCAGACATAATCTGTGTTCACTAATGAATGTGACTGGATATAGTGAGAAGTTTATATAGGGATAAAACCAAAATGCGTGAGGACACGCATGTTTTGGGGGGGGGGCACGTGTGATATCCCATAACAACAAGGACATTTTTGACAACAGTGTAGTTGCCTGTGCCATTTTAAATAAAGTTTATTTAAAAGAAAATTGAACAGCAGTTTGAGAAGTCAGTTGGAGCCATGGTGAGGAAAGAGCTGGCGACGCCATTACGCAGAGATGAGCAGCTGAGAGAGGGGAGACAAATAAGCTGAAAATTGCATGAGAGAGTAAGCAGTAGTGCAAAATACAGCAGTGGAAGTGCAGCAATTAACAAGTAAGAACGCCATGACACTCTCAGCCAAGAGAGTGCACAGCAAGTGTCAGAGACAGGAGAGTATAAAGCCTTTATACCAATGCTGACTGGCCTACATCTGAGGGGAAACTGCCTCAGAAACATCTATTGACTGGGTGAGATAAATCCATATTTATACTGAAACCTACTCCACTGCAAAGGACATTATCCTATATTTACTATACCTATGCAGCGATTTACATGGGAAGCAGCTCCAGTTTGTTTTAAACAATCATCTTTACTACACAGAGCTACAATATTTTGTTCACAGCTAAAGGAGACAATAGCTGCATATAACTATGTAACAACATAACCGGGCCCCAACGTGCACATAGAGACTCCCTGCAGTGACACCAATGTTATCTGGGACTTAAATATTGTCTGCATAAGTTGATTTCTATTACTAAGCAACATAGTATTAATCTCAGATTTAGTTATATTACCATTTGTGTAATGACTTAAAGTGTATATGGTGTCTGTGTTTAAGTTGCTTGAATCAAATCTTTCCCTTCCCTACTGTAATCAGTTCCTTTTCTGAGTTATGTGGTAAACCATTTATTCTTTCATACAAAGCCCTGCCTGCCTTTCTTTGTGTCTGGGGAAACCTTGCCTCTCTGCCAGGAATAGAGAAGAGCTGCTGCTGAAGGAGGAATAGTCCATCAAGGTATCCCTGACCTGTTCCACATAGTTTACACACTTGTTATACCGGGGTGTTACATTGTGTGTGACTGACCTTAGGAAGAAACCGGAGCCTCCGCTGCAGTGACCCAGCAACCAGGGCACGGGAGTATACAGTGCCGCTGGGAGTGATGAAGCTGCAGTAAAGATGTCTATTAGACCTAGCCTGCTGCAGCCCTTGTAGATTCTCATAAAAAAAGTTCTTCTTTTCTTGTCAAAATTAATAGCTAAGAATAGGCTGCTTGAGGCAGGCCCCTGTTAAGTGGCCTGCTACTGAAGGCAACAACTACAAACTGAGCTCCCTGTTCATGGAAGCGGGGTTATAGAGGAGAATGCGCTGAGCATATTGGGAACAGTCAAAAGCTTTGAGCCGGTTGGTGCCTCAGATCAAGATCCTACTCTACACCCCAATGTGAATCCTTGTGGAGTCCAGTGTACCCCACAGAAGAAATTAATGTGTCACACCCATTGGCAGCAACCTTAGAATAGCTGCTGATGGGCACAATTGAGAAAGGAAGGGGGGGGACATTTGAATCCAGCACATAGATGCAATTCAAATATGTAATTTGAACCTTCCTATTTTAAAATATAATGGATGAACCTCACCCTGTGAGAACAATCTTCATGATATAGAGATCTCATATGCAAAATAAGTATGAGTTGGGATAGGGCTGGGGAGGGTGGCTGCTCGGGCAGCCCCTCCCCCGTCAAGTTAAGGAGATTCAACTGAGGAAGCACAAGGGAACTCTCGTCTGGGGACAACAACTGCAGGGAGACCACATCTTTTCAGATGAACATGGGAGGGCGGAAGGCTGCCTAATACTGAAGCACCATCAAATATCAAACCATATGCAATAACTAGTACAAGCATTCCTGGGGGAAGGTCTGCAGGAGACGAATTTGCATACGGTGATGTCATCCAAGCAGTGGGCCAAAGTTGGCTGGAACCCTCATCTGCATATGAAAAGAGAAAAGGGTTATGCAGGGCATGGCGGCATTTTGCGGCGCTTGGATGACCCCTAGTTCGCATTAAACACCTCCACCCTCCTTCGGTGTGGGGCTCATGTTGACTATGCCCCAGCCCCTGAAGCATTCAAGCTGATTTCTTGCAGCAGCTGGGCACTGTAACAGCTCCAGAGCTGCTCTGTAAGGCAAATAAAAGGGTGTGGGCCCTGCAGCACTACCTGTAGTTCGCATTGTGCGTTGGAAGGCACAAAGTAAGCAGACGGGAGAAGTCAGGATAGTGCGCAAGGGCATAGAAGGGAGCGGCTCAAGAATAGAGAAGTGGAAACAGACAGCAAACTAGGCTGGAGAGAGACCTGAGACAAAGAGATCTGAATTATACGAGAGCCGACCAGGGGAAACACAAATTATGCAGTCAAGTTTCCCACATTTGGGGAAATCGCAGGGGCAGCACAGCCAGAGTGCAATGGGTGAGCCTTGCCCTGGGAGAAGCACCTTCAAGATCATAGTATCTCACCTGGCAGGTAAATAGGAGTTGGGCTAGAGCTGGGGAGGGTCGCTGCTCGGGCACCCCCCTGTCAAGTGAAGGAGATCCAACTGAGGCAGCACAATGGAACTCTCGAAAGAAGAACAAGGCTAGAGGAAGATCTGAGACAAAGAAATCTGACTTTTACCAGAGCTGACCAGCGGAAAACACAAACACAGTCCCCCACTACCACAAATAATGCAGGCGAGTTTCCCACATTTGGGGAAATCACAGGGGTCAGCATACCCAGAATGCAATGAATGAACCTCACCCTGGGTGAACAATCTTCATGACCATGGTGTCTCCTATGCAAAATAAGTATGATTTGGGATAGGGCTGGGGAGGGCCGCTGCTCAGGCACATCTCTGTCAAGTAAAGGAAATTCAACTGAGGCAGCACAAGGGAACTCTCATCTGGGGACAACAACTGCAGGGAGAACACATATTTTCAGATGAACATGGGAGGGCAGAAGGCTGCCTAATACTGAAGCACCCCCAAACAACAAACCAAATGCAACAACTAGTGCAAGCATTCCTGGGGGAAGGCCTGCAGCAGATGGATTTGCATATGGCGATGTTATCCAAGCAGTGGGTCAAAGTTGGCTTCAACCCTCATCTGCATATGAAAAGAGAAAAGGGGCGTGCAGGGCATGGCGGCCTTTTGCGCTGCTTGGATGACCCCTAGATCGCATTAAACACCCCCACCCTCCTTTGGTGTGGGGCTCATGTTGGCCATGCCCCATCCCATGAAGCATTCAAGCTGATTTCTTGCAGCAGCTGGGCACTGTAACAGCTCCAGAGCTGCTCTGTAAGGCAAGTAAAAGGGTGTGGGCCCTGCAGCACTACCTGTAGTTTGCATTGTGCATTGGAAGGCACAAAGTAAGCAGACGGGAGGAGAAGTCAGGATAGTGCACAAGGGTATAGAAGGGAGGGGCTCAAGAAAATAGAAGTGGAAACAGACAGCAAACTAGGCTGGAGAGAGACCTGAGACAAAGAGATCTGAATTATACGAGAGCCGACCAGGGGAAACACAAATTATGCAGTCAAGTTTCCCACATTTGGGGAAATTGCAGGGGCAGCACACCCAGAGTGCAATGGGTGAGCCTTGCCCTGGGAGAAGCACCTTCATGATCATAGTATCTCACCTGGCAGGTAAGTAGGAGTTGGGCTAGAGCTGGGGAGGGTCGCTGCTCGGGCACCCCCCTGTCAAGTGAAGGAGATCCAACTGAGGCAGCACAAAGGAACTCTCGAAAGAAGAACAAGGCTAGAGGAAGATCTGAGACAAAGAAATCTGACTTTTACCAGAGCTGACCAGAGGAAAGCACAAACACAGTCCACCACTACCACAAATAATGCAGTCGAGTTTCCCACATTTGGGGAAATCACAGGGGTCAGCATACCCAGAGTGCAATGAATGAACCGCACCCTGGGAGAACAATCTTCATAACAATGGTATCTCCTATGCAAAATAAGTATGATTTGGGATAGGGCTGGGGAGGGCCGCTGCTCAGGCACATCTCTGTCAAGTAAAGGAGATTCAACTGAGGCAGCACAAGGGAACTCTCATCTGGGGACAACAACTGCAGGGAGAACACATATTTTCAGATGAACATGGGAGGGCAGAAGGCTGCCTAATACTGAAGCACCCCCAAACAACAAACCAAATGCAACAACTAGTGCAAGCATTCCTGGGGGAAGGCCTGCAGCAGATAGATTTGCATATGGTGATGTCATCCAAGCAGTGGGTCAAAGTTGGCTTCAACCCTCGTCTGCATATGAAAAGAGAAAAGGGGCGTGCAGGGCATGGTGGCCTTTTGCAGCACTTGGCTGACCCCTAGTTTGCATTAAACACCTCCACCCTCCTTCGGTGTGGGGCTCATGTTGGCTATGCCCCAGCCCCTGAAGCATTCAAGCTGATTTCTTGCAGCAGCTGGGCACTGTAACAGCTCCAGAGCTGCTCTGTAAGGCAAGTAAAAGGGTGTGGGCCCTGCAGCACTACCTGTAGTTCGCATTGTGCGTTGGAAGGCACAAAGTAAGCAGAAAGGAGGAGAAGTCAGGATAGTGCGCAAGGGCATAGAAGGGAGCGGCTCAAGAAAAGAGAAGTGGAAACAGACAGCAAACTAGGCTGGAGAGAGACCTGAGACAAAGAGATCTGAATTATACGAGACCTGACCAGGGGAAACACAAATTATGCAGTCAAGTTTCCCACATTTGGGGAAATCGCAGGGGCAGCACACCCAGAGTGCAATGGGTGAGCCTTGCCCTGGGAGAAGCACCTTCATGATCATAGTATCTCACCTGGCAGGTAAGTAGGAGTTGGGCTAGAGCTGGGGAGGGTCGCTGCTCGGGCACCCCCCTGTCAAGTGAAGGAGATCCAACTGAGGCAGCACAAGGAAACTCTCGAAAGAAGAACAAGGCTAGAGGAAGATCTGAAACAAAGAAATCTGACTTTTACCAGAGATCAGAGGAAAACACAAACACAGTCCCCCACTACCAACAAATAAAGCAGTCACGTTTCCCACATTTGGGGAAATCACAGGGGTCAGCATACCCAGAATGCAATGAATGCACCTCACCCTGGGAGAGTAATCTTCATGACCATGGTATCTCCTATGCAAAATAAGTATGATTTGGGATAGGGCTGGGGAGGGCCGCTGCTCATGCACATCTCTGTCAAGTAAAGGAGATTCAACTGAGGCAGCACAAGGGAACTCTCATCTGGGGACAACAACTGCAGGGAGAACACATATTTTCAGATGAACATGGGAGGGCAGAAGGCTGCCTAATACTGAAGCACCCCCAAACAACAAACCAAATGCAACAACTAGTGCAAGCATTCCTGGGGGAAGTTCTGCAGAAGACGGATTTGCATATGGTGATGTCATCCAAGCAGTGGGTCAAAGTTGGCTTCAACCCTCATCTGCATATGAAAAGAGAAAAGGGGCGTGCAGGGCATGGCGGCCTTTTGCGGTGCTTGGATGACCCCTAGTTCGCATTAAACACCCCACCCTCCTTTGGTGTGGGGCTCATGTTGGCCATGCCCCATCCCCTGAAGCATTCAAGCTGATTTATTGCAGCAGCTGGGCACTGTAACAGCTCCAGAGCAGCTCTGAACGGCAAGTAAAAGGGTGTGGGCCCTGCAGCACTACCTGTAGTTTGCATTGTGCATTGGAAGGCACAAAGTAAGCAGACGGGAGAAGTCAGGATAGTGCGCAAGGGCATAGAAGGGAGCGGCTCAAGAAAAGAGAAGTTGAAACAGACAGCAAACTAGGCTGGAGAGAGACCTGAGACAAAGAGATCTGAATTATACGAGAGCCGACCAGGTTGAAACTATCCTTTGCTATATGCATTTTTTTTTTGTTCATTAAAGTAATCCAAAACTGGGATTGATATTTTAGCTTTTATTTTTACTTAAAGTACAATAACTTTTACCATTTTAATTTGTTTTAATAGTATATTGACAGTATTGTTTTCTTTCAAAAATCCAATTAATTTTCTTTACCCGAGTATTAAAATGGTAATTGACAAAAACAAACTACATTGTCACCAGAAGAGCAATACAAAATGTACAAGTGATATATTAAAATCATCTTTCCAGCTTGAATTTCAATGATGCATTGGGGCAACGATTTTGTGAGAAACATCTTCACCCTTAAATAAAGATTTTCTTAATTCCTTACCTGTGTGCTAATTAGATATCACCTTGTTTTCACATTAAACAGACTTCCACATGAGAAAGCAGCAAGGATGCAGTGGCGTTAATGTTTCCTGGTGTCAACCTGTATTATTTCAGTAGATATTGAAATGAGGATGCATCTTGCTGCCTTTCCAATGAAGCAAGTTTAATTTAGTAATAGGTGAAAAACCATCACTACAAATATGTTAATCAGATACTTGGCTTTGTGGACACTTTTCAGAGAACAAATTAGTTAGCATAAAAATAAAGCCAGAAAATGAAGAGCTGTTTAATCACTCAATTGGATTTTTCTGCCAGCATATTTCTTTTTCTCTGCAACCCACTGCTAAATTGTGCTTCCTAGCTGTTTTTATAAAATCACTGAATCAAATCTAACTCTGATTACATCAGAGAAGGCCAGGTACCCTACACCATAACAGGGGGTTTGAAATTTTGACTTGTCTACTTAAAGATCACCAAAATCTGATAACCTGCCTCAGTTTTAGCATACCTTAATAGCAAAACTGTGGCAGGGCATGCTGGGATGTGTAGTTTCACAGCAGCTGGAGGGCCACAGGATGAAGACCCATGTGCTAGAGCCAAGCCGCAGGTACATTGAATGCTAGCAAGCTGAATATTTAAATCCTTTTTGTTCCGCAGCATTCCAATGCGGAAGATTCCATGGAACCAGAGATCCTTCCATTGAGAAGGACATGCTGCCTGGATGACTACACTGTGCAAATTAAATCACGGAGCCAGTTGGCTTGTGGGTGGCTCTGGTGACTGGGTGGTTGGGTGGGTGGTGTGTCGGAAGTGGAGCGCATGCAAATGATTGTGTATCATCCAGCTAGTGAGAGAGAAAACTCATGCAGGAGTGTTCCTGCTTGTCAGTGGGTTATGCACCTTGCCAGACGTTAAATCTACATAGAGCAGCTGGAGGGGACAAGAGCAGGTTTGCAAAATATAGATAGAAGAGCATATATGCTGGCGCATTCTCCATGATTGTGTCAGCTTATGTTTTGGTGCACTGCACTTTCCTCCACTAAGTTTTAGCCATTTTTGTTAAGCTCAAGTGTAGTTGCTTCTCGGCCTTTTGGCTGTGATCTTGTATCGTGGTTGAAGGGTCTGCTGGAGGGAGGGATTGTTTTCTTCATTGGCGAAAGACCAAAGATATTCCAGGATGGAAGGCTTGGGAACACTATCTGTTTTTCAGTTGTGGAAGAGCACAGAGGTCGGATTGGACTACATTCTATAGTAAAGGATATCTTTCTATTTATTGACCCTCCCCTTATATGTGTCTGTGTTACAATAAAGCTTCGGTTTTGTGAATCCCTCACCCTCTTACACTCCACACCCATAGCCTTATTAACTGTTGTATTATTGTATACTTTAAGTGTATAGTGCAGTTCATGATTTATAGTGTACACTGGCCTGTGCTGTAGTTCTTGAACTGTACTATACCGTCAGCATTTGTATTGTGTTTTGGCTGTGCTGCAACACTGTATTTATGTGTGCAATGTTTATGTATGTTTTTTTTTTATGTCAATAAAGACTGCTTTTTCAAGCCAATATCTGAAAACAATCAATGTTTATCTTTGATGGCAATAAAAGTGGTATGATATTTGATGCTTTTGAAATCCAATATCTGATATGTCCCCTATCTGGGAACCATATATTAAATGGCTTTTCAGAAAAGGGAGATGGGAGAAGAGCTTTCATTACTTGTAGGACCGATGCACATAAAGAAGCAAAAAAACATACATAAACATTACACACATAAGTACCGCGTTGCGGCACAGCCAAAACACAATAGAAATGCTGATGGTATAGTACAGTTCAAGAACTACAGCACAGGCCAGCCTACACTATAAATCATGAACTGCACTATACATTTAAACTGTACAATAATACAACAGTTAATAAGGCTATGGGTGTGGAGTGTAAGAGGGTGAGGGAATCACAAGCCCGAAGCTTTATTGAAAGACTGACACATATAAGGGGAGGTTTAATAAATAGAAAGACATCCTTTACTATAGAATGTAGTCCAATCCGACCTCTGTGCTCTTCCACAACTGAAAAACAGATAGTGTTCCCAAGCCTTCCATCCTGGAATATCTTTGGTCTTTCGCCAATGAAGAAAGCAATCCCTCCCTCCAGCAGACCCTTCAACCACAATACAAGATCACAGCCAAAAGGCCGAGAAGCAACTACACTTGAGCTTAACAAAAATGGCTAAAACTTAGTGGAGGAAAGTGCAGTGCACCAAAACATAAGCTGACACAATCATGGAGAATGCGCCAGCATATATGCTCTTCTATCTATATTTTGCAAACATGCTCTTGTCCCCTCCAGCTGCTCTATGTAGATTTAACGTCTGGCAAGGTGCATAACCCACTGACAAGCAGGCACACTCTTGCATGAGTTTTCACTCTCACTAGCTGGATGATACACAATCATTTGCATGTGCTCCACCTCCGACACACCACCCACCCAACCACCCAGTCACCAGAGCCACCCACAAACCAACTGGCTCCGTGATTTAATTTGCACAGTGTAGTCATCCAGGCAGCATGTCCTTCTCAATGGAAGGATCTCTGGTTCCATGGAATCTTCCGCATTGGAATGCTGCGGAACAAAAAGGATTTAAATATTCAGCTTGCTAGCATTCAATGTACCTGCGGCTTGGCTCTAGCACATGGGTCTTCATCCTGTGGCCCTCCAGCTGCTGTGAAACTACACATCCCAGCACGCCCTGCCACAGTTTTGCTATAAGGTATGCTAAAACTGAGGCAGGGCATGCTGGGATGTGTAGTTCCACAGCAGCTGGAGGGTCGCAGGTTGAAGACCCATGTTTTAGCATGCCTGTTCTATGATGCATGTTCCGTGATGTCACAATCAGCTTGGAATGGGGTGTCTAGCAGGCATTTGCTGACAGCCACTTGAGGGAGACACACATCAGGAGATGCAGCATATCGGAGGTCTTTGATGCCTTTCCAGCAAATGCACACCACCTGCTGCTGGTCTGGACACAAAACAATGCCCACAATCGAAGTCCCAAAATGCCCAACTACAGGATTCATGTAAGTAGTGAATTTAGGAATGAATTTAGAAGTAGGAAATTAAGTTAGTTCACAAGTACATTCAAATTCAGATCTAAAGTCTAGGTAGGCCTCACGTCCTGGCAGCCGCCAGCATTTAAAAATGCCTTGATTAGAGGTACGGAATTAAATGTAGATAAGAAGTAGACACAAAATAAGACTCCGCAGAGCAGTTATCAGGTGTTTTTATCAATTGTTGCATTTAAAAAATCAAGCAATTAGGGAACACAATGTTGCAACAATGTAACCCTATTTGCAAAATAGTACTAAATAAGTTTGTCGATGTAAGACATTTGCAAAGGCGCATCCAAAACACGCTGGAAAATGCAACTGAATCTGTTTTTGGAGGCTAGAATAGGAAATGTGCATCGGTCCTACAAGTACTGAAAGCTCTTCTCCCATCTCCCTTTTCTGAAAAGCCATTTAATATATGGTTCCCAGATAGGGGACATATCAGATATTGCCTTTCAAAAGCAGCAAATATCATACCACTTCTATTGCCATCAAAGATAAACATTGATTGTTTTCAGATATTGGATTGAAAAAGCAGTCTTTATTGACATAAAGAAGCAAAAAAACATACATAAACATTACACACATAAGTACTGTGTTGCAGCACAGCCAAAACACAATACAAATGCTGTCGGTATAGTACAGTTCAAGAACTACAGTACAGGTCAGCCTACACTATAAATCATGAACTGCACTATACATTTAAACAATACAATAGTTAATAAGGCTATGGGTGTGGAGTGTAAGAGGGTGACGGAATCACAAGCCCAAAGCTTTATTGAAAGACAGACACATATAAAGGGAGGATTAATAAATACAAAGATACCCTTTACTATAGAATGTAGTCCAATCCGGTCTTTCAACTCTTCCACAACTGAAAAACGGATAGTGTTCCCAAGCCTTCCATCCTGGAATATCTTCAGTCTCTCGCCAATGAAGAAAACAATCCCTCCAGCAGACTCTTCAACCACAATACAATATCACAGCCAAAAGAGCGAGAAGCAACTACACTTGCGTTTAAACAAAATGGCTAAAACTTAGTGGAGGAAAGTGCAGTGCACCAAAACATAAGCTGACACAATCATGGAGAATGCGCCAGCATATATGCTCTTCTGTGTATATTTTCCAAACCTGCTCTTGTCCCCTCCAGTTGCTCCATGTAGATTTGACGTCTGGCAAGGTGCATAACTCACTGACAAGCAGGCACACTCCTGCATGAGTTTTCTCTCTCACTAGCTGGATGATACACATTCATTTGCATGTGCTCCACCTCCGACACACCGCCCACCCAACCACCCAGTCACCAGAGCCACCCACAAGCCAACTGGCTCCGTGATTTAATTTGCACAGTGCAGTCATCCAGGCAGCATGTCCTTCTCAATGGAATAATCTCTGGTTCCATGGAATCTTCCGCATTGGAATGCTGCGGAACAAAAAGGATTTAAACATTCAGCTTGCTAGCATTCAATGTACCTGCGGTTTGGTTCTAGCACATGGGTCTTCATCCTGTGGCCCTCCAGCTGCTGTGAAACTACACATCCCAGCATGCCCTGCCACAGTTTTGCTATTAAGGTATGCTAAAACTGAGGCAGGGCATGCTGGGATATGTAGTTCCACAGCAGCTGGAGGGTCGCAGGTTGAAGACCCATGTTCTAGCATGCCTGTTCTATGATGCATGTTCCGTGATGTCACAATCAGCTTGGAATGGGGTGTCTAGCATGCATTTGCTGACAGCCACTTGAGGCAGACACACATCAGGAGATGCAGCATATCGGAGGTCTTCGATGCCTTTCCAGCAAATGCACACCACCAGCTGCTGGTCTGGACACAAAACAATGCCCACAATTGAAGGCTCAAAATGCCCAACTACAGGATTAATGTAAGTAGTGAATTTAGGAATGAGTTTAGAAGTAGGAAATTAAGTTAGTTCACAAGTACATTCAAATTCAGATCTAAAGACTAGGTAGGCCTCACGTCCTGGCAGCACCCAGCATTTAAAAATGCCTTGATTATAGGTAGGGAATTAAATGTAGATAAGAAGTAGACACAAAAGAAGACTCCACAGAGCAATTATCAGGTGTCTTTATCAATTTTTGCATTTAAAAAATCAAGCAATTAGGGAACACAATGTTGCGACAATGTAACCCTATTTGCAAAATAGTACTAAATAAGTTTGTCGATGTAAGACATTTGCAAAGGCGCAAACAAAACACGCTGGAAAATGCAACTGAATCTGTTTTTGGAGGTTAGAATAGATGCAGGATCAAGTAGCTCAATGGGTAGGGTGTTTGATTAGAATTTAACAGGTTTTAGGTTTGAATCCTGGGTATGATAGTTTGAGGTGTTATTTAATAAAGTATGTTTATATATTAGTCACACATGGCTTACTTGTACAAATGGCATGTCACCAGTTAGTGCTGACTGCTGATATGCCATTTACACAAACATGCCATGTGTGACTGTATATGCATTTAAGGAGGGCACCCCTGCAATACCACAAACCATTGAGTGTCAAGTAAACTAGATATATCTTCATATCTCATGTGCTTTCTCTGAGACCAATCTTGTTATGCCCCTTCCCCACAAGGCATGCGCCTTTTGTCCATATTGCAAAAATGGGGGGGAGGGCATATAATTCTCTGTCACAGGGCACCAAAAAGTCTAGTTATGGCTCTGGTATGCATTATGTAATCTGGCAGACCATCTCTCCAACACTGGCTGGTTGGAATAGAAATCCGGTTATCTATGTGAGCAAATGACCATCAACGATTTACTCTCAAACACTAAAAAATGGACAAAAATGGTCCCCTAAACAAATTGGTTAAATTTTGGGTTTAACCAATTTGTGTAATGACCATTTTTGACCACTTTTCTAGTGTTTGGGAGCAAATGGTTAATTGACATTTGCTCCTATACATTACCAGATTTTCATTCCATCCATCCAGACTGGATAGATAGCCTGACAGATAATTGTGTAGTGTACGCCCAGGATAACTGTTAGTCATGCTTTATTTTATGGCGGCACATAAATGGGTGGACAGATCCAGGGCAAGCACTGCCCACTCATGCATAGTTGTCAACTGATGTGAAGTTCCAGGGGGCAATCTCAGTTATAAAGAGAAGTATCTGGAAATTGTCCCTAGTTAAAAAAAAAAAAAAATTTTTTATCAACTCCATTTATTTAGTATGATATCCCAGGTGATAGGATGCCGGCAGTCAGAACAACATACTTTATTAAATAACACATCTCAAACTACCATACCCAGGATTCAAACCTATAACCTGTTGAATTCTAATCAAACACCCTACCTATTGAGCTATTTGATCCTGCATAAAAATTGTGAACATTATATGAAGCTATTGGTACTTTGCAAAAAAAAAGAATCAGCATTACAACGCAGCAGATCCATGCAGTTTGCAGCCACACACTACATGTATCTGCTCAGCCACAATGCTGATTATTTCTTCACAAAGTACAAGGTGAGCTCCAAACAGAATTCTCTAGCTTAGAATTATACCTTTCTTTGCCAAACCTAGAAGTCGGGCCCCCCACCCTGGGATCCCCCAGAGGGAGGCCTGCACCGTCATGCGGCAGGCTTGTCCGTTTTGGAAGCAGGCTGATGGGCAGCCCAGGATTGCTTCAGTCTGGGCTTGGCAGGTCTGGAAACATGAGCTTGCTTTGGGTATGCCTGACCTTGGGTACGCTTTACCTGGAGGATGAAAGGGCCAAGAAAAGTACTTTTAGCCTTCTGCGTGGTAGGAGTCATACTAGGTAGGCAAGCTGTTTTAGCAGTAGCCAGATCAGCTACAATCTTATTGAGGTCTTCTCCAAAAGGAGATTCAACTGAGGCAGCACAAGGGAACTCTCATCTGGGGACAACAACTGCAGGGAGAACACATATTTTCAGATGAACATGGTAGGGCAGAAGGCTGCCTAATACTGAAGCACCCCCAAACAACAAATCAAATGCAACTTACTTGACAGAGATGTGCCTGAGCAACGGCCCTCCCCAGCCCTATCCCAAATCATACTTATTTTGCATAGGAGATACCATGGTCATGAAGATTGTTCTCCCAGGGTTAGGTTCATTCATTGCATTCTGGGTATGCTGACCCCTGTGATTTCCCCAAATGTGGGAAACTCGACTGCATTATTTGTGGTAGTGGGGGACTGTGTTTGTGCTTTCCTCTGGTCAGCTCTGGTAAAAGTCAGATTTCTTTGTCTCAGATCTTCCTCTAGCCTTTGTCTTCTTTCGAGAGTTCCCTTGTGCTGCCTCAGTTGGATCTCCTTCACTTGACAGGGGGGTGCCCGAGCAGCGACCCTCCCCAGCTCTAGCCCAACTCCTACTTACCTGCCAGGTGAGATACTATGATCATGAAGTTGCTTCTCCCAGGGCAAGGCTCACCCATTGCACTCTGGGTGTGCTGCCCCTGCGATTTCCCCAAATGTGGGAAACTTGACTGCATAATTTGAGTTTTCCCTGGTCGGCTCTCATGTAATTCAGATCTCTTTGTCTCAGGTCTCTCTCCAGCCTAGTTTTCTGTCTGGTTCCACTTCTTTTTTCTTGAGCCCCTCCCTTCTATACCCTTGTGCACTATCCTGACTTCTCCTCCCGTCTGCTTACTTTGTGCCTCCCAATGCACAATGCAAACTACGGGTAGTGCTGCAGGGCCCACACCCTTTTACTTGCTTTACAGAGCAGCTCTGGAGCTGTTACAGTGCCCAGCTGCTGCAAGAAATCAGCTTGAATGCTTCAGGGGCTGGGGAATGGCCAACATGAGCCCCACACCGAAGGAGGGTGGGGGTGCTTAATGCGAACTAGGGGTCATCCAAGCACCACAAAAGGCCTCCATGCCCTGCACGCTCCTTTTCTCTTTTCATATGCAGACGAGGGTTGAAGCCAACTTTGACCCACTGCTTGGATGACATCACCATATTCAAATCCATCTGCTGCAGGCCATCCCCCAGGAATGCTTGCACTAGTTGTTGCATTTGGTTTGTTGTTTGGGGGTGCTTCAGTATTAGGCAGCCTTCTGCCACCCCATGTTCATCTGAAAATATGTGTTCTCCCTGCAGTTGTTGTCCCCAGATGAGAGTTCCCTTGTGCTGCCTCAGTTGAATCTCCTTTACTTGACAGAGATGTGCCTGAGCAACGGCCCTCCCCAGCCCTATCCCAAATCATACTTATTTTGCATAGGAGATACTATTGTCATGAAGATTGTTCTCCCAGGGTGAGGTTCATTCATTGCATTCTGGGTATGCTGACCCCTGTGATTTCCCCAAATGTGGGAAACTCGACTGCATTATTTGTGGTAGTGGTGGACTGTGTTTGTGCTTTCCTCTGGTCAGCTCTGGTAAAAGTCAGATTTCTTTGTCTCAGATCTTCCTCTAGCCTTGTTCTTCTTTTGAGAGTTCCCTTGTGCTGCCTCAGTTGGATCTCCTTCACTTGAAAGGTAGTGCCCGAGCAGCGACCCTCCCCAGCTCTAGCCCAACTCCTACTAACCTGCCAGGTGAGATACTATGATCATGAAGGTGCTTCTCCCAGGGCAAGGCTCACCCATTGCACTCTGGGTGTGCTGCCCCTTGCGATTTCCCCAAATGTGGGAAACTTGACTGCATAATTTGTGTTTCCCCTGGACGGCTCTCGTATAATTCAGATCTCTTTGTCTCAGGTCTCTCTCCAGCCTAGTATGCTGTCTGTTTCCACTTCTCTTTTCTTGAGCCCATCCCTTCTATAACCTTGTGCACTATCCTGACTTCACCTCCCGTCTGCTTACTTTGTGCCTTCCAATGCACAATGCAAACTACAGGTAGTGCTGCAGGGCCCACACCCTTTTACTTGCCTTACAGAGCAGCTCTGGAGCTGTTACAGTACCCAGCTGCTGCAAGAAATCAGCTTGAATGCTTTAGGGGCTGGGGCATGGCCAACATGAGCCCCACACCGAAGGAGGGTGGGGGTGTTTAATGCGAACTAGGGGTCATCCAAGCGTCGCAAAAGGCCGCCATGCCCTGCATATCCCTTTTCTCTTTTCATAAGCAGACGAGGGATGAAGCCAACTTTGACCCACTGCTTGGATGACATCACTTGCTGCCTTTCCAATGAAGCAAGTTTAATTTAGTAATAGGTGAAAAACCATCCCTACAAAGGTGTTAATCAGATACTTGGCTTTGTGGACACTTTTCAGAGAACAAATTTGTTAGCATAAAAATAAAGCCAGAAAATGAAGAGCTGTTTAATCACTCAATTGGATTTTTCTGCAAGCGTATTTCTTTTTCTCTGCAACCCACTGCTAAGTTGTGCTTCCTAGCTGTTCTTTTATAAAATCACTTAATCAAATCTAACTCTGATTACATCAGAGAAGGCCAGGTACCCTACAACATAAGAGGGGGTTTGAAATTTTGACTTGTCTACTTAAAGATCACCAAAATCTGATAACAAGGTAAATTACGTCCCTGGGTAGGATTGAACCACCAACCTTTTGGTTAATAACCGAACACGCTAACTGATTGCGCCACAGAGACACATTGCAAAAGTATATACTGACAAAGGCTAATAAGCATTCATCTAGAACGTTTCCTAGAAAAACTTTAAAAAGTCAATAATCTGGAGAGTTTTTGTAAGATGTTTCTTCCATCAACCAATGAAGAAACACATTGGTACTTTCCCATGATGAGTGAGTGCTTCAGGATCTCTTGCACTTACATGTGCAGCAGAGTACTGCAATGGAAGCATGCTGGGCCCATAACCCAGAGGTAGGCAGATTGAAACTATCCTCTGCTATATGCATTTTTTTTTTGTTAATTAAAGTAATCCAAAACTGGGATTGATATTTTTGCTCTTTTATTTTTACTTAAAGTACAATAACTTTTATTATTTTAATTTGTTTTAATAGTATATTGACAGTATTGTTTTCTTTCAAAAATCCACTTAATTTTCTTTACCCTATTATTCAAATGGTAATTGACAAAAACAAACTACATTGTCACCAGAAGAGCAATACAAAATGTACAAGTGATATATTAAAATCATCTTTCCAGCTTGAATTTCAATGATGCATTGGGGCAACGATTTTGTGAGAAACCTCTTCACCCTTAAATAAAGATTTTCTTAATTCCTTACCTGTGTGCTAATTAGATATCACCTTGTTTTCACATTAAACAGACTTCCACATGAGAAAGCAGCAAGGATGCAGTGGCGTTAATGTTTCCTGGTGTCAACCTGTATTATTTCAGTAGATATTGAAATGAGGATGCATATTGCTGCCTTTCCAATGAAGCATGTTTAATTTAGTAATAGGTGAAAAACCATCCCTACAAAGGTGTTAATCAGATACTTGGCTTTGTGGACTCTTTTCAGAGAACAAATTTGTTAGCATAAAAATAAAGCCAGAAAATGAAGAGCTGTTTAATCACTCAATTGGATTTTTCTGCCAGCATATTTCTTTTTCTCTGCAACCCACTGCTAAATTGTGCTTCCTAGCTGTTTTTTTTCATAAAATCACTTAATCAAATCTAACTGATTACATCAGAGTAGGCCAGGTACCCTACACCATAAGAGAGGGTTTGAAATTTTGACTTGTCTACTTAAATATCACCAAAATCTGATCACAAGGTCAATTACGTCCCTGGGTGGGATTGAACCACCAACTTTTTGGTTAATAGCCGTACACACTAACTGATTGCGCTACAGCGACACTTTGTGAAAGTACATACTGACAAAGGCTAATAAGCATTCATCTAGAACGTTTCCTAGAAAAACTTTAAATAGTCAATAATCTGGAGAGTTTTTGTAAGATGTTTCTTCCATCAACCAATGAAGAAACACATTGGTACTTTCCCATGATGAGTGAGTGCTTCAGGATCTCTTGCACTTACATGTGCAGCAGAGTACTGTAATGGAAGCATGCTGGGTCCATAACCCAGAGGTAGGCAGATTGAAATTATCCTCTGCTATATGCATTTTTTTTGTTAATTAAAGTAATCCAAAACTGGGATTGATATTTTTGCTCTTTTTATTTTACTTAAAGTACAATAACTTTTACCTTTTTAATTTGTTTTAATAGTATATAGACAGTATTGTTTTCTTTCAAAAATCCACTTAATTTTCTTTACCCGATTATTAAAATGGTAATTGACAAAAACAAACTACATTGTCACCAGAAGAGCAATACAAAATGTACAAGTGATATATTAAAATCATCTTTCCAGCTTGAATTTCAATGATGCATTGGGGCAACGATTTTGTGAGAAACATCTTACCCTTAAATAAAGATTTTCTTAATTCCTTACCTGTGTGCTAATTAGATATCACCTTGTTTTCACATTAAACAGACTTCCACATGAGAAAGCAGCAAGGATGCAGTGGCGTTAATGTTTCCTGGTGTCAACCTGTATTATTTCAGTAGATATTGAAATGAGGATGCATCTTGCTGCCTTTCCAATGAAGCAAGTTTAATTTAGTAATAGGTGAAAAACCATCCCTACAAAGATGTTAATCCGATACTTGGCTTTGTGGACACTTTTCAGAGAACAAATTAGTTAGCATAAAAATAAAGCCAGAAAATGAAGAGCTGTTTAATCACTCAATTGGATTTTTCTGCCAGCATATTTCATTTTCTCTGCAAACCACTGCTAAATTGTGCTTCCTAGCTGTTTTTTTATAAAATCACTTAATCAAATCTAACTCTGATTACATCAGAGTAGGCCAGGTACCCTACACCATAAGAGGGGGTTTGAAATTTTGACTTGTCTACTTAAAGATCACCAAAATCTGATGACAAGGTCAATAACATCCCTGGGTGGGATTGAACCACCAACCCTTTGGTTAATAACCAAACACACTAACCGATTACACCACAGAGACACTTTGCAAAAGTACATACTGACAAAGGCTAATAAGCATTCATCTAGAACGTTTCCTAGAAAACTTTAAAAAGTCAATAATCTGGAGAGTTTTTGTAAGATGTTTCTTCCATCAACCAATGAAGAAACGCATTGGTACTTTCCCATGATGAGTGAGTGCTTCAGGATCTCTTGCACTTACATGTGCAGCAGAGTACTGCAATGGAAGCATGCTGGGCCCCTTAACCCAGAGGTAGGCAGATTGAAACTATCCTCTGCTATATGCATTTTTTTTTTGTTAATTAAAGTAATCCAAAACTGGGATTGATATTTTTGCTCTTTTATTTTTACTTAAAGTACAATAACTTTTACCATTTTAATTTGTTTTAATAGTATATTGACAGTATTGTTTTCTTTCAAAAATCCACTTAATTTTCTTTACCCTATTATTAAAATGGTAATTGACAAAAACAAACTACATTGTCACCAGAAGAGCAATACAAAATGTACAAGTGATATATTAAAATCATCTTTCCAGCTTGAATTTCAATGATGCATTGGGGCAACGATTTTGTGAGAAACATCTTCACCCTTAAATAAATATTTTCTTAATTCCTTACCTGTGTGCTAATTAGATATCACCTTGTTTTCACATTAAACAGACTTCCACATGAGAAAGCAGCAAGGATGCAGTGGCGTTAATGTTTCCTGGTGTCAACCTGTATTATTTCAGTAGATATTGAAATGAGGATGCATCTTGCTGCCTTTCCAATGAAGCAAGTTTAATTTAGTAATAGGTGAAAAACCATCCCTACAAAGATGTTAATCAGATACTTGGCTTTGTGGACACTTTTCAGAGAACAAATTTGTTAGCATAAAAATAAAGCCAGAAAATGAAGAGCTGTTTAATCACTCAATTGGATTTTTTTGCCAGCATATTTCTTTTTCTCTGCAAACCACTGCTAAATTGTGCTTCCTAGCTGTTTTTATAAAATCACTGAATCAAATCTAACTCTGATTACATCAGAGAAGGCCAGGTACCCTACACCATAACAGGGGTTTTTGAAATTTTGACTTGTCTACTTAAAGATCACCAAAATCTGATAACAAGGTCAATTACATCCCTGGGTGGGATTGAACCACCAACCTTTTGGTTAATAGCCGTACACACTAACTGATTGCGCCACAGCGACACTTTGCAAAAGTACATACTGACAAAGGCTAATAAGCATTCATCTAGAACGTTTCCTAGAAAAACTTTAAATAGTCAATAATCTGGAGAGTTTTTGTAAGATGTTTCTTCCATCAACCAATGAAGAAACACATTGGTACTTTCCCATGATGAGTGAGTACTTCAGGATCTCTTGCAATTACATGTGCAGCAGAGTACTGTAATGGAAGCATGCTGGGTCCATAGCCCAGAGGTAGGCAGATTGAAACTATCCTCTGCTATATGCGTTTTTTTTTGTTAATTAAAGTAATCCAAAACTGGGATTGATATTTTTGCTCTTTTATTTTTACTTAAAGTACAATAACTTTTACCATTTTCATTTGTTTTAATAGTATATTGACAGTATTGTTTTCTTTCAAAAATCCACTTAATTTTCTTTACCCGATTATTAAAATGGTAATTGACAAAAACAAACTACATTGTCACCAGAAGAGCAATACAAAATGTACAAGTGATATATTAAAATCATCTTTCCAGCTTGAATTTCAATGATGCATTGGGGCAACGATTTTGTGAGAAACATCTTCACCCTTAAATAAAGATTTTCTTAATTCCTTACCTGTGTGCTAATTAGATATCACCTTGTTTTCACATTAAACAGACTTCCACATGAGAAAGCAGCAAGGATGCAGTGGCGTTAATGTTTCCTGGTGTCAACCTGTATTATTTCAGTAGATATTCAAATGAGGATGCATCTTGCTGCCTTTCCAATGAAGCAAGTTTAATTTAGTAATAGGTGAAAAACCATCCCTACAAAGGTGTTAATCAGAAACTTGGCTTTGTGGACACTTTTCAGAGAACAAATTTGTTAGCATAAAAATAAAGCCAGAAAATGAAGAGCTGTTTAATCACTCAATTGGATTTTTTTGCCAGCATATTTCTTTTTCTCTGCAACCCACTGCTAAATTGTGCTTCCTAGCTGTTTTTATAAAATCACTGAATCAAATCTAACTCTGATTACATCAGAGAAGGCCAGGTACCCTACACCATAAGAGGGGGTTTGAAATTTTGACTTGTCTACATAAAGATCACCAAAATCTGATAACAAGGTCAATTACGTCCCTGGGTGGGATTCAACCACCAACCTTTTGGTTAATAGCCTTACACAGTAACTGATTGCGCCACAGCAACACTTTGCAAAAGTCCTTACTGACAAAGGCTAATAAGCATTCATCTAGAAAGATTCCTAGAAACATTTTAAAAAGTCAATAATGTGGAGAGTTTTTGTAAGATGTTTCTTCCATCAACCAATGAAGAAACACATTGGTACTTTCCCATGATGAGTGAGTGCTTCAGGATCTCTTGCACTTACATGTGCAGCAGAGTACTGTAATGGAAGCATGCTGGGTCCATAACCCAGAGGTAGGCAGATTGAAACTATCCTCTGCTATATGCATTTTTTTTTGTTAATTAAAGTAATCCAAAACTGGGATTGATATTTTTGCTCTTTTATTTTTACTTAAAGTACAATAACTTTTACCATTTTAATTTGTTTTAATAGTATATTGACAGTATTGTTTTCTTTCAAAAATCCAATTAATTTTCTTTACCCGATTATTAAAATGGTAATTGACAAAAACATACTACATTGTCACCAGAAGAGCAATACAAAATGTACAAATGATATATTAAAATCATCTTTCCAGCTTGAATTTCAATGATGCATTGGGGCAACGATTTTGTGAGAAACATCTTCACCCTTAAATAAAGATTTTCTTAATTCCTTACCTGTGTGCTAATTAGATATCACCTTGTTTTCACATTAAACAGACTTCCACATGAGAAAGCAGCAAGGATGCAGTGGCGTTAATGTTTCCTGGTGTCAACCTGTATTATTTCAGTAGATATTGAAATGAGGATGCATCTTGCTGCCTTTCCAATGAAGCAAGTTTAATTTAGTAATAGGTGAAAAACCATCCCTACAAAGATGTTAATCAGATACTTGGCTTTGTGGACACTTTTCAGAGAACAAATTTGTTAGCATAAAAATAAAGCCAGAAAATGAAGAGCTATTTAATCACTCAATTGGATTTTTTTGCCAGCATATTTCTTTTTCTCTGCAACCCACTGCTAAATTGTGCTTCCTAGCTGTTTTTATAAAATCACTGAATCAAATCTAACTCTGATTACATCAGAGAAGGCCAGGTACCCTACACCATAACAGGGGTTTTCGAAATTTTGACTTGTCTACATAAAGATCACCAAAATCTGATAACAAGGTCAATTACATCCCTGGGTGGGATTGAACCACCAACCTTTTGGTTAATAGCCTTACACAGTAACTGATTGCGCCACAGCAACACTTTGCAAAAGTCCATACTGACAAAGGCTAATAAGCATTCATCTAGAACGATTCCTAGAAACATTTTAAAAAGTCAATAATGTGGAGAGTTTTTGTAAGATGTTTCTTCCATCAACCAATGAAGAAACACATTGGTACTTTCCCATGATGAGTGAGTGCTTCAGGATCTCTTGCACTTACATGTGCAGCAGAGGACTGTAATGGAAGCATGCTGGGTCCATAACCCAGAGGTAGGCAGATTGAAACTATCCTCTGCTATATGCATTTTTTTTTTGTTAATTAAAGTAATCCAAAACTGGTATTGATATTTTTGCTCTTTTATTTTTACTTAAAGTACAATAACTTTTACCATTTTAATTTGTTTTAATAGTATATTGACAGTATTGTTTTCTTTCAAAAATCCACTTAATTTTCTTTACCCGATTATTAAAATGGTAATTGACAAAAACAAACTACATTGTCACCAGAAGAGCAATACAAAATGTACAAGTGATATATTAAAATCATCTTTCCAGCTTGAATTTCAATGATGCATTGGGGCAACGATTTTGTGAGAAACATCTTACCCTTAAATAAAGATTTTCTTAATTCCTTACCTGTGTGCTAATTAGATATCACCTTGTTTTCACATTAAACAGACTTCCACATGAGAAAGCAGCAAGGATGCAGTGGCGTTAATGTTTCCTGGTGTCAACCTGTATTATTTCAGTAGATATTGAAATGAGGATGCATCTTGCTGCCTTTCCAATGAAGCAAGTTTAATTTAGTAATAGGTGAAAAACCATCCCTACAAAGATGTTAATCAGATACTTGGCTTTGTGGACACTTTTCAGAGAACAAATTTGTTAGCATAAAAATAAAGCCAGAAAATGAAGAGCTGTTTAATCACTCAATTGGATTTTTTTGCCAGCATATTTCTTTTTCTCTGCAAACCACTGCTAAATTGTGCTTCCTAGCTGTTTTTATAAAATCACTGAATCAAATCTAACTCTGATTACATCAGAGAAGGCCAGGTACCCTACACCATAACAGGGGTTTTTGAAATTTTGACTTGTCTACTTAAAGATCACCAAAATCTGATAACAAGGTCAATTACATCCCTGGGTGGGATTGAACCACCAACCTTTTGGTTAATAGCCGTACACACTAACTGATTGCGCCACAGCGACACTTTGCAAAAGTACATACTGACAAAGGCTAATAAGCATTCATCTAGAACGTTTCCTAGAAAAACTTTAAATAGTCAATAATCTGGAGAGTTTTTGTAAGATGTTTCTTCCATCAACCAATGAAGAAACACATTGGTACTTTCCCATGATGAGTAAGTACTTCAGGATCTCTTGCAATTACATGTGCAGCAGAGTACTGTAATGGAAGCATGCTGGGTCCATAGCCCAGAGGTAGGCAGATTGAAACTATCCTCTGCTATATGCGTTTTTTTTTGTTAATTAAAGTAATCCAAAACTGGGATTGATATTTTTGCTCTTTTATTTTTACTTAAAGTACAATAACTTTTACCATTTTCATTTGTTTTAATAGTATATTGACAGTATTGTTTTCTTTCAAAAATCCACTTAATTTTCTTTACCCGATTATTAAAATGGTAATTGACAAAAACAAACTACATTGTCACCAGAAGAGCAATACAAAATGTACAAGTGTTATATTAAAATCATCTTTCCAGCTTGAATTTCAATGATGCATTGGGGCAACGATTTTGTGAGAAACATCTTCACCCTTAAATAAAGATTTTCTTAATTCCTTACCTGTGTGCTAATTAGATATCACCTTGTTTTCACATTAAACAGACTTCCACATGAGAAAGCAGCAAGGATGCAGTGGCGTTAATGTTTCCTGGTGTCAACCTGTATTATTTCAGTAGATATTCAAATGAGGATGCATCTTGCTGCCTTTCCAATGAAGCAAGTTTAATTTAGTAATAGGTGAAAAACCATCCCTACAAAGGTGTTAATCAGAAACTTGGCTTTGTGGACACTTTTCAGAGAACAAATTTGTTAGCATAAAAATAAAGCCAGAAAATGAAGAGCTGTTTAATCACTCAATTGGATTTTTTTGCCAGCATATTTCTTTTTCTCTGCAACCCACTGCTAAATTGTGCTTCCTAGCTGTTTTTATAAAATCACTGAATCAAATCTAACTCTGATTACATCAGAGAAGGCCAGGTACCCTACACCATAAGAGGGGGTTTGAAATTTTGACTTGTCTACATAAAGATCACCAAAATCTGATAACAAGGTCAATTACGTCCCTGGGTGGGATTGAACCACCAACCTTTTGGTTAATAGTCTTACACAGTAACTGATTGCGCCACAGCAACACTTTGCGAAAGTCCATACTGACAAAGGCTAATAAGCATTCATCTAGAACGATTCCTAGAAACATTTTAAAAAGTCAATAATGTGGAGAGTTTTTGTAAGATGTTTCTTCCATCAACCAATGAAGAAACACATTGGTACTTTCCCATGATGAGTGAGTGCTTCAGGATCTCTTGCACTTACATGTGCAGCAGAGTACTGTAATGGAAGCATGCTTGGTCCATAACCCAGAGGTAGGCAGATTGAAACTATCCTCTGCTATATGCATTTTTTTTGTTAATTAAAGTAATCCAAAACTGGGATTGATATTTTTGCTCTTTTATTTTTACTTAAAGTACAATAACTTTTACCATTTTAATTTGTTTTAATAGTATATTGACAGTATTGTTTTCTTTCAAAAATCCAATTAATTTTCTTTACCCGATTATTAAAATGGTAATTGACAAAAACAAACTACATTGTCACCAGAAGAGCAATACAAAATGTACAAATGATATATTAAAATCATCTTTCCAGCTTGAATTTCAATGATGCATTGGGGCAACGATTTTGTGAGAAACATCTTCACCCTTAAATAAAGATTTTCTTAATTCCTTACCTGTGTGCTAATTAGATATCACCTTGTTTTCACATTAAACAGACTTCCACATGAGAAAGCAGCAAGGATGCAGTGGCGTTAATGTTTCCTGGTGTCAACCTGTATTATTTCAGTAGATATTGAAATGAGGATGCATCTTGCTGCCTTTCCAATGAAGCAAGTTTAATTTAGTAATAGGTGAAAAACCATCCCTACAAAGATGTTAATCAGATACTTGGCTTTGTGGACACTTTTCAGAGAACAAATTTGTTAGCATAAAAATAAAGCCAGAAAATGAAGAGCTATTTAATCACTCAATTGGATTTTTTTGCCAGCATATTTCTTTTTCTCTGCAACCCACTGCTAAATTGTGCTTCCTAGCTGTTTTTATAAAATCACTGAATCAAATCTAACTCTGATTACATCAGAGAAGGCCAGGTACCCTACACCATAACAGGGGTTTTCGAAATTTTGACTTGTCTACATAAAGATCACCAAAATCTGATAACAAGGTCAATTACATCCCTGGGTGGGATTGAACCACCAACCTTTTGGTTAATAGCCTTACACAGTAACTGATTGCGCTACAGCAACACTTTGCAAAAGTCCATACTGACAAAGGCTAATAAGCATTCATCTAGAACGATTCCTAGAAACATTTTAAAAAGTCAATAATGTGGAGAGTTTTTGTAAGATGTTTCTTCCATCAACCAATGAAGAAACACATTGGTACTTTCCCATGATGAGTGAGTGCTTCAGGATCTCTTGCACTTACATGTGCAGCAGAGGACTGTAATGGAAGCATGCTGGGTCCATAACCCAGAGGTAGGCAGATTGAAACTATCCTCTGCTATATGCATTTTTTTTTGTTAATTAAAGTAATCCAAAACTGGTATTGATATTTTTGCTCTTTTATTTTTACTTAAAGTACAATAACTTTTACCATTTTAATTTGTTTTAATAGTATATTGACAGTATTGTTTTCTTTCAAAAATCCACTTAATTTTCTTTACCCGATTATTAAAATGGTAATTGACAAAAACAAACTACATTGTCACCAGAAGAGCAATACAAAATGTACAAGTGATATATTAAAATCATCTTTCCAGCTTGAATTTCAATGATGCATTGGGGCAACGATTTTGTGAGAAACATCTTACCCTTAAATAAAGATTTTCTTAATTCCTTACCTGTGTGCTAATTAGATATCACCTTGTTTTCACATTAAACAGACTTCCACATGAGAAAGCAGCAAGGATGCAGTGGCGTTAATGTTTCCTGGTGTCAACCTGTATTATTTCAGTAGATATTGAAATGAGGATGCATCTTGCTGCCTTTCCAATGAAGCAAGTTTAATTTAGTAATAGGTGAAAAACCATCCCTACAAAGATGTTAATCCGATACTTGGCTTTGTGGACACTTTTTAGAGAACAAATTAGTTAGCATAAAAATAAAGCCAGAAAATGAAGAGCTGTTTAATCACTCAATTGGATTTTTCTGCCAGCATATTTCATTTTCTCTGCAAACCACTGCTAAATTGTGCTTCCTAGCTGTTTTTTGATAAAATCACTTAATCAAATCTAACTCTGATTACATCAGAGTAGGCCAGGTACCCTACACCATAAGAGGGGGTTTGAAATTTTGACTTGTCTACTTAAAGATCACCAAAATCTGATGACAAGGTCAATAACATCCCTGGGTGGGATTGAACCACCAACCCTTTGGTTAATAACCAAACACACTAACCGATTGCACCACAGAGACACTTTGCAAAAGTACATACTGACAAAGGCTAATAAGCATTCATCTAGAACGTTTCCTAGAAAACTTTAAAAAGTCAATAATCTGGAGAGTTTTTGTAAGATGTTTCTTCCATCAACCAATGAAGAAACGCATTGGTACTTTCCCATGATGAGTGAGTGCTTCAGGATCTCTTGCACTTACATGTGCAGCAGAGTACTGCAATGGAAGCATGCTGGGCCCCTTAACCCAGAGGTAGGCAGATTGAAACTATCCTCTGCTATATGCATTTTTTTTTTGTTAATTAAAGTAATCCAAAACTGGGATTGATATTTTTGCTCTTTTATTTTTACTTAAAGTACAATAACTTTTACCATTTTAATTTGTTTTAATAGTATATTGACAGTATTGTTTTCTTTCAAAAATCCACTTAATTTTCTTTACCCTATTATTAAAATGGTAATTGACAAAAACAAACTATATTGTCACCAGAAGAGCAATACAAAATGTACAAGTGATATATTAAAATCATCTTTCCAGCTTGAATTTCAATGATGCATTGGGGCAACGATTTTGTGAGAAACATCTTCACCCTTAAATAAAGATTTTCTTAATTCCTTACCTGTGTGCTAATTAGATATCACCTTGTTTTCACATTAAACAGACTTCCACATGAGAAAGCAGCAAGGATGCAGTGGCGTTAATGTTTCCTGGTGTCAACCTGTATTATTTCAGTAGATATTGAAATGAGGATGCATCTTGCTGCCTTTCCAATGAAGCAAGTTTAATTTAGTAATAGGTGAAAAACCATCCCTACAAAGATGTTAATCAGATACTTGGCTTTGTGGACACTTTTCAGAGAACAAATTTGTTAGCATAAAAATAAAGCCAGAAAATGAAGAGCTGTTTAATCACTCAATTGGATTTTTTTGCCAGCATATTTCTTTTTCTCTGCAAACCACTGCTAAATTGTGCTTCCTAGCTGTTTTTATAAAATCACTGAATCAAATCTAACTCTGATTACATCAGAGAAGGCCAGGTACCCTACACCATAACAGGGGTTTTTGAAATTTTGACTTGTCTACTTAAAGATCACCAAAATCTGATAACAAGGTCAATTACATCCCTGGGTGGGATTGAACCACCAACCTTTTGGTTAATAGCCGTATACACTAACTGATTGCGCCACAGCGACACTTTGCAAAAGTACATACTGACAAAGGCTAATAAGCATTCATCTAGAACGTTTCCTAGAAAAACTTTAAGTAGTCAATAATCTGGAGAGTTTTTGTAAGATGTTTCTTCCATCAACCAATGAAGAAACACATTGGTACTTTCCCATGATGAGTGAGTACTTCAGGATCTCTTGCAATTACATGTGCAGCAGAGTACTGTAATGGAAGCATGCTGGGTCCATAGCCCAGAGGTAGGCAGATTGAAACTATCCTCTGCTATATGCGTTTTTTTTTGTTAATTAAAGTAATCCAAAACTGGGATTGATATTTTTGCTCTTTTATTTTTACTTAAAGTACAATAACTTTTACCATTTTCATTTGTTTTAATAGTATATTGACAGTATTGTTTTCTTTCAAAAATCCACTTAATTTTCTTTACCCGATTATTAAAATGGTAATTGACAAAAACAAACTACATTGTCACCAGAAGAGCAATACAAAATGTACAAGTGATATATTAAAATCATCTTTCCAGCTTGAATTTCAATGATGCATTGGGGCAACGATTTTGTGAGAAACATCTTCACCCTTAAATAAAGATTTTCTTAATTCCTTACCTGTGTGCTAATTAGATATCACCTTGTTTTCACATTAAACAGACTTCCACATGAGAAAGCAGCAAGGATGCAGTGGCGTTAATGTTTCCTGGTGTCAACCTGTATTATTTCAGTAGATATTCAAATGAGGATGCATCTTGCTGCCTTTCCAATGAAGCAAGTTTAATTTAGTAATAGGTGAAAAACCATCCCTACAAAGGTGTTAATCAGAAACTTGGCTTTGTGGACACTTTTCAGAGAACAAATTTGTTAGCATAAAAATAAAGCCAGAAAATGAAGAGCTGTTTAATCACTCAATTGGATTTTTTTGCCAGCATATTTCTTTTTCTCTGCAACCCACTGCTAAATTGTGCTTCCTAGCTGTTTTTATAAAATCACTGAATCAAATCTAACTCTGATTACATCAGAGAAGGCCAGGTACCCTACACCATAAGAGGGGGTTTGAAATTTTGACTTGTCTACATAAAGATCACCAAAATCTGATAACAAGGTCAATTACGTCCCTGGGTGGGATTGAACCACCAACCTTTTGGTTAATAGCCTTACACAGTAACTGATTGCGCCACAGCAACACTTTGCAAAAGTCCATACTGACAAAGGCTAATAAGCATTCATCTAGAACGATTCCTAGAAACATTTTAAAAAGTCAATAATGTGGAGAGTTTTTGTAAGATGTTTCTTCCATCAACCAATGAAGAAACACATTGGTACTTTCCCATGATGAGTGAGTGCTTCAGGATCTCTTGCACTTACATGTGCAGCAGAGTACTGTAATGGAAGCATGCTGGGTCCATAACCCAGAGGTAGGCAGATTGAAACTATCCTCTGCTATATGCATTTTTTTTTGTTAATTAAAGTAATCCAAAACTGGGATTGATATTTTTGCTCTTTTATTTTTACTTAAAGTACAATAACTTTTACCATTTTAATTTGTTTTAATAGTATATTGACAGTATTGTTTTCTTTCAAAAATCCACTTAATTTTCTTTACCCGATTATTAAAATGGTAATTGACAAAAACAAACTACATTGTCACCAGAAGAGAAATACAAAATGTACAAGTGATATATTAAAATCATCTTTCCAGCTTGAATTTCAATGATGCATTGGGGCAACGATTTTGTGAGAAACATCTTACCCTTAAATAAAGATTTTCTTAATTCCTTACCTGTGTGCTAATTAGATATCACCTTGTTTTCACATTAAACAGACTTCCACATGAGAAAGCAGCAAGGATGCAGTGGCGTTAATGTTTCCTGGTGTCAACCTGTATTATTTCAGTAGATATTGAAATGAGGATGCATCTTGCTGCCTTTCCAATGAAGCAAGTTTAATTTAGTAATAGGTGAAAAACCATCCCTACAAAGATGTTAATCCGATACTTGGCTTTGTGGACACTTTTTAGAGAACAAATTAGTTAGCATAAAAATAAAGCCAGAAAATGAAGAGCTGTTTAATCACTCAATTGGATTTTTCTGCCAGCATATTTCATTTTCTCTGCAAACCACTGCTAAATTGTGCTTCCTAGCTGTTTTTTGATAAAATCACTTAATCAAATCTAACTCTGATTACATCAGAGTATGCCAGGTACCCTACACCATAAGAGGGGGTTTGAAATTTTGACTTGTCTACTTAAAGATCACCAAAATCTGATGACAAGGTCAATAACATCCCTGGGTGGGATTGAACCACCAACCCTTTGGTTAATAACCAAACACACTAACCGATTGCACCACAGAGACACTTTGCAAAAGTACATACTGACAAAGGCTAATAAGCATTCATCTAGAACGTTTCCTAGAAAACTTTAAAAAGTCAATAATCTGGAGAGTTTTTGTAAGATGTTTCTTCCATCAACCAATGAAGAAACGCATTGGTACTTTCCCATGATGAGTGAGTGCTTCAGGATCTCTTGCACTTACATGTGCAGCAGAGTACTGCAATGGAAGCATGCTGGGCCCCTTAACCCAGAGGTAGGCAGATTGAAACTATCCTCTGCTATATGCATTTTTTTTTTGTTAATTAAAGTAATCCAAAACTGGGATTGATATTTTTGCTCTTTTATTTTTACTTAAAGTACAATAACTTTTACCATTTTAATTTGTTTTAATAGTATATTGACAGTATTGTTTTCTTTCAAAAATCCACTTAATTTTCTTTACCCTATTATTAAAATGGTAATTGACAAAAACAAACTATATTGTCACCAGAAGAGCAATACAAAATGTACAAGTGATATATTAAAATCATCTTTCCAGCTTGAATTTCAATGATGCATTGGGGCAACGATTTTGTGAGAAACATCTTCACCCTTAAATAAAGATTTTCTTAATTCCTTACCTGTGTGCTAATTAGATATCACCTTGTTTTCACATTAAACAGACTTCCACATGAGAAAGCAGCAAGGATGCAGTGGCGTTAATGTTTCCTGGTGTCAACCTGTATTATTTCAGTAGATATTGAAATGAGGATGCATCTTGCTGCCTTTCCAATGAAGCAAGTTTAATTTAGTAATAGGTGAAAAACCATCCCTACAAAGATGTTAATCAGATACTTGGCTTTGTGGACACTTTTCAGAGAACAAATTTGTTAGCATAAAAATAAAGCCAGAAAATGAAGAGCTGTTTAATCACTCAATTGGATTTTTTTGCCAGCATATTTCTTTTTCTCTGCAAACCACTGCTAAATTGTGCTTCCTAGCTGTTTTTATAAAATCACTGAATCAAATCTAACTCTGATTACATCAGAGAAGGCCAGGTACCCTACACCATAACAGGGGTTTTTGAAATTTTGACTTGTCTACTTAAAGATCACCAAAATCTGATAACAAGGTCAATTACATCCCTGGGTGGGATTGAACCACCAACCTTTTGGTTAATAGCCGTATACACTAACTGATTGCGCCACAGCGACACTTTGCAAAAGTACATACTGACAAAGGCTAATAAGCATTCATCTAGAACGTTTCCTAGAAAAACTTTAAGTAGTCAATAATCTGGAGAGTTTTTGTAAGATGTTTCTTCCATCAACCAATGAAGAAACACATTGGTACTTTCCCATGATGAGTGAGTACTTCAGGATCTCTTGCAATTACATGTGCAGCAGAGTACTGTAATGGAAGCATGCTGGGTCCATAGCCCAGAGGTAGGCAGATTGAAACTATCCTCTGCTATATGCGTTTTTTTTTGTTAATTAAAGTAATCCAAAACTGGGATTGATATTTTTGCTCTTTTATTTTTACTTAAAGTACAATAACTTTTACCATTTTCATTTGTTTTAATAGTATATTGACAGTATTGTTTTCTTTCAAAAATCCACTTAATTTTCTTTACCCGATTATTAAAATGGTAATTGACAAAAACAAACTACATTGTCACCAGAAGAGCAATACAAAATGTACAAGTGATATATTAAAATCATCTTTCCAGCTTGAATTTCAATGATGCATTGGGGCAACGATTTTGTGAGAAACATCTTCACCCTTAAATAAAGATTTTCTTAATTCCTTACCTGTGTGCTAATTAGATATCACCTTGTTTTCACATTAAACAGACTTCCACATGAGAAAGCAGCAAGGATGCAGTGGCGTTAATGTTTCCTGGTGTCAACCTGTATTATTTCAGTAGATATTCAAATGAGGATGCATCTTGCTGCCTTTCCAATGAAGCAAGTTTAATTTAGTAATAGGTGAAAAACCATCCCTACAAAGGTGTTAATCAGAAACTTGGCTTTGTGGACACTTTTCAGAGAACAAATTTGTTAGCATAAAAATAAAGCCAGAAAATGAAGAGCTGTTTAATCACTCAATTGGATTTTTTTGCCAGCATATTTCTTTTTCTCTGCAACCCACTGCTAAATTGTGCTTCCTAGCTGTTTTTATAAAATCACTGAATCAAATCTAACTCTGATTACATCAGAGAAGGCCAGGTACCCTACACCATAAGAGGGGGTTTGAAATTTTGACTTGTCTACATAAAGATCACCAAAATCTGATAACAAGGTCAATTACGTCCCTGGGTGGGATTGAACCACCAACCTTTTGGTTAATAGCCTTACACAGTAACTGATTGCGCCACAGCAACACTTTGCAAAAGTCCATACTGACAAAGGCTAATAAGCATTCATCTAGAACGATTCCTAGAAACATTTTAAAAAGTCAATAATGTGGAGAGTTTTTGTAAGATGTTTCTTCCATCAACCAATGAAGAAACACATTGGTACTTTCCCATGATGAGTGAGTGCTTCAGGATCTCTTGCACTTACATGTGCAGCAGAGTACTGTAATGGAAGCATGCTGGGTCCATAACCCAGAGGTAGGCAGATTGAAACTATCCTCTGCTATATGCATTTTTTTTTGTTAATTAAAGTAATCCAAAACTGGGATTGATATTTTTGCTCTTTTATTTTTACTTAAAGTACAATAACTTTTACCATTTTAATTTGTTTTAATAGTATATTGACAGTATTGTTTTCTTTCAAAAATCCAATTAATTTTCTTTACCCGATTATTAAAATGGTAATTGACAAAAACAAACTACATTGTCACCAGAAGAGCAATACAAAATGTACAAATGATATATTAAAATCATCTTTCCAGCTTGAATTTCAATGATGCATTGGGGCAACGATTTTGTGAGAAACATCTTACCCTTAAATAAAGATTTTCTTAATTCCTTACCTGTGTGCTAATTAGATATCACCTTGTTTTCACATTAAACAGACTTCCACATGAGAAAGCAGCAAGGATGCAGTGGCGTTAATGTTTCCTGGTGTCAACCTGTATTATTTCAGTAGATATTGAAATGAGGATGCATCTTGCTGCCTTTCCAATGAAGCAAGTTTAATTTAGTAATAGGTGAAAAACCATCCCTACAAAGATGTTAATCCGATACTTGGCTTTGTGGACACTTTTCAGAGAACAAATTAGTTAGCATAAAAATAAAGCCAGAAAATGAAGAGCTGTTTAATCACTCAATTGGATTTTTCTGCCAGCATATTTCATTTTCTCTGCAAACCACTGCTAAATTGTGCTTCCTAGCTGTTTTTTGATAAAATCACTTAATCAAATCTAACTCTGATTACATCAGAGTAGGCCAGGTACCCTACACCATAAGAGGGGGTTTGAAATTTTGACTTGTCTACTTAAAGATCACCAAAATCTGATGACAAGGTCAATAACATCCCTGGGTGGGATTGAACCACCAACCCTTTGGTTAATAACCAAACACACTAACCGATTGCACCACAGAGACACTTTGCAAAAGTACATACTGACAAAGGCTAATAAGCATTCATCTAGAACGTTTCCTAGAAAACTTTAAAAAGTCAATAATCTGGAGAGTTTTTGTAAGATGTTTCTTCCATCAACCAATGAAGAAACGCATTGGTACTTTCCCATGATGAGTGAGTGCTTCAGGTTCTCTTGCACTTACATGTGCAGCAGAGTACTGCAATGGAAGCATGCTGGGCCCCTTAACCCAGAGGTAGGCAGATTGAAACTATCCTCTGCTATATGCATTTTTTTTTGTTAATTAAAGTAATCCAAAACTGGGATTGATATTTTTGCTCTTTTATTTTTACTTAAAGTACAATAACTTTTACCATTTTAATTTGTTTTAATAGTATATTGACAGTATTGTTTTCTTTCAAAAATCCACTTAATTTTCTTTACCCTATTATTAAAATGGTAATTGACAAAAACAAACTACATTGTCACCAGAAGAGCAATACAAAATGTACAAGTGATATATTAAAATCATCTTTCCAGCTTGAATTTCAATGATGCATTGGGGCAACGATTTTGTGAGAAACATCTTCACCCTTAAATAAAGATTTTCTTAATTCCTTACCTGTGTGCTAATTAGATATCACCTTGTTTTCACATTAAACAGACTTCCACATGAGAAAGCAGCAAGGATGCAGTGGCGTTAATGTTTCCTGGTGTCAACCTGTATTATTTCAGTAGATATTGAAATGAGGATGCATCTTGCTGCCTTTCCAATGAAGCAAGTTTAATTTAGTAATAGGTGAAAAACCATCCCTACAAAGATGTTAATCAGATACTTGGCTTTGTGGACACTTTTCAGAGAACAAATTTGTTAGCATAAAAATAAAGCCAGAAAATGAAGAGCTGTTTAATCACTCAATTGGATTTTTTTGCCAGCATATTTCTTTTTCTCTGCAAACCACTGCTAAATTGTGCTTCCTAGCTGTTTTTATAAAATCACTGAATCAAATCTAACTCTGATTACATCAGAGAAGGCCAGGTACCCTACACCATAAGAGGGGGTTTGAAATTTTGACTTGTCTACATAAAGATCACCAAAATCTGATAACAAGGTCAATTACGTCCCTGGGTGGGATTGAACCACCAACCTTTTGTTTATTAGCCTTACACAGTAACTGATTGCGCCACAGCAACACTTTGCAAAAGTCCATACTGACAAAGGCTAATAAGCATTCATCTAGAACGATTCCTAGAAACATTTTAAAAAGTCAATAATGTGGAGAGTTTTTGTAAGATGTTTCTTCCATCAACCAATGAAGAAACACATTGGTACTTTCCCATGATGAGTGAGTGCTTCAGGATCTCTTGCACTTACATGTGCAGCAGAGTACTGTAATGGAAGCATGCTGGGTCCATAACCCAGAGGTAGGCAGATTGAAACTATCCTCTGCTATATGCATTTTTTTTTGTTAATTAAAGTAATCCAAAACTGGGATTGATATTTTTGCTCTTTTATTTTTACTTAAAGTACAATAACTTTTACCATTTTAATTTGTTTTAATAGTATATTGACAGTATTGTTTTCTTTCAAAAATCCAATTAATTTTCTTTACCCGATTATTAAAATGGTAATTGACAAAAACAAACTACATTGTCACCAGAAGAGCAATACAAAATGTACAAATGATATATTAAAATCATCTTTCCAGCTTGAATTTCAATGATGCATTGGGGCAACGATTTTGTGAGAAACATCTTCACCCTTAAATAAAGATTTTCTTAATTCCTTACCTGTGTGCTAATTAGATATCACCTTGTTTTCACATTAAACAGACTTCCACATGAGAAAGCAGCAAGGATGCAGTGGCGTTAATGTTTCCTGGTGTCAACCTGTATTATTTCAGTAGATATTGAAATGAGGATGCACCTTGCTGCCTTTCCAATGAAGCAAGTTTAATTTAGTAATAGGTGAAAAACCATCCCTACAAAGATGTTAATCAGATACTTGGCTTTGTGGACACTTTTCAGAGAACAAATTTGTTAGCATAAAAATAAAGCCAGAAAATGAAGAGCTATTTAATCACTCAATTGGATTTTTTTGCCAGCATATTTCTTTTTCTCTGCAACCCACTGCTAAATTGTGCTTCCTAGCTGTTTTTATAAAATCACTGAATCAAATCTAACTCTGATTACATCAGAGAAGGCCAGGTACCCTACACCATAAGAGGGGGTTTGCAATTTTGACTTGTCTACTTAAATATCACCAAAATCTGATCACAAGGTCAATCACGTCCCTGGGTGGGATTGAACCACCAACCTTTTGATTAATAGCTGAACACACTAACCGATTGCGCCACAGAGACACTTTGCAAAAAGTAAATACTGACAAAGACTAATAAGCATTCATCTAGAACGTTTCCTAGAAAAACTTTAAAAAGTCAATAATCTGGAGAGTTTTTGTAAGATGTTTCTTCCAGCAACCAATGAAGAAACACATTGGTACTTTCGCATGATGAGTGAGTGCTTCAGGATCTCTTGCACTTACATGAGCAGCAGAGTACTGTAATGGAAGCATGCTGGGTCCATAACCCAGAGGTAGGCAGATTGAAACTATCCTTTGCTATATGCATTTTTTTTTTGTTCATTAAAGTAATCCAAAACTGGGATTGATATTTTAGCTTTTATTTTTACTTAAAGTACAATAACTTTTACCATTTTAATTTGTTTTAATAGTATATTGACAGTATTGTTTTCTTTCAAAAATCCACTTAATTTTCTTTACCCGATTATTAAAATGGTAATTGACAAAAACAAACTACATTGTCACCAGAAGAGCAATACAAAATGTACAAGTGATGTATTAAAATCATCTTTCCAGCTTGAATTTCAATGATGCATTGGGGCAACGATTTTGTGAGAAACATCTTCACCCTTAAATAAAGATTTTCTTAATTCCTTACCTGTGTGCTAATTAGATATCACCTTGTTTTCACATTAAACAGACTTCCACATGAGAAAGCAGCAAGGATGCAGTGGCGTTAATGTTTCCTGGTGTCAACCTGTATTATTTCAGTAGATATTGAAATGAGGATGCATCTTGCTGCCTTTCCAATGAAGCAAGTTTAATTTAGTAATAGGTGAAAAACCATTCCTACAAAGATGTTAATCAGATATTTGGCTTTGTGGACACTTTTCAGAGTACAAATTTGTTAGCATAAAAGTAAAGCCAGAAAATGAAGAGCTGTTTAATCACTCAATTGGATTTTTTTGCCAGCATATTTCTTTTTCTCTGCAAACCACTGCTAAATTGTGCTTCCTAGCTGTTTTTATAAAATCACTGAATCAAATCTAACTCTGATTACATCAGAGAAGGCCAGGTACCCTACACCATAACAGGGGTTTTTGAAATTTTGACTTGTCTACTTAAAGATCACCAAAATCTGATAACAAGGTCAATTACGTCCCTGGGTGGGATTGAACCACCAACCTTTTGGTTAATAGCCGTACACACTAACTGATTGCGCCACAGCGACACTTTGCAAAAGTACATACTGACAAAGGCTGATAAGCATTCATCTAGAACGTTTCCAAGAAAAACTTTAAATAGTCAATAATCTGGAGAGTTTTTGTAAGATGTTTCTTCCATCAACCAATGAAGAAACACATTGGTACTTTCCCATGATGAGTGAGTGCTTCAGGATCTCTTGCAATTACATGTGCAGCAGAGTACTGTAATGGAAGCATGCTGGGTCCATAGCCCAGAGGTAGGCAGATTGAAACTATCCTCTGCTATATGCATTTTTTTTTGTTAATTAAAGTAATCCAAAACTGGGATTGATATTTTTGCTCTTTTATTTTTACTTAAAGTTCAATAACTTTTACCATTTTAATTTGTTTTAATAGTATATTGACAGTATTGTTTTCTTTCAAAAATCCACTTAATTTTCTTTACCCGATTATTAAAATGGTAATTGACAAAAATAAACTGATGAGGATACTACTGCAGTCTTTGTTTCGTCTGTACCCGCTGAAAGAGCAGCAAAAGGTGGAGATCTTGATGGGACAGTTGAAAGGGCTTGCACTTAGAGAGGTTACTTCCTGGCCTACTGAAGAGAAGAAGACTGTGGACCAGATCCTCAACAGGCTTGCTACCACATTTGACACAAGGACAGTGTCAGAACTTAAAATGCACTTCTTTGCTCGAAAGCAACAACCAGGAGAGTCACTACGGGGCTATGCCCTCAGCTTGCAGGAAGCACTCAGAGATGTTCAGCAAGCAGACCCTGAGCAAGTGCATGACAAAGAGAAAATGTTATTGGACCAGTTCACTGAAGGTGCAAGGGGCGAATTTGTAAAACTCAGCTGCGACTATTGAGATTGCAGAAGCCTGGAAGCACATTCCTGGATTTTAAAGAGGCTGCGATTAAAGTTCTAGGCTCCAGTCTTACTTCAGGGGCTGTTCCACAAGAGTCTATTCCAGAGATGCCACGGTATCAAGAGAATTCTGATGCCCAGGAGTCAAGTTTTAAAGGAGCTACTTACCCACCTACAGTAAAAGGAGTGACAGTGCCATGTTCAAAGACATGCATATTTGACTCTTCTAGTGAGTTACGAAGTCTGCTGGCTGAACTGACACGTGGTGTGACAGAGATGCGCAGAGACCTGCAGATTCTGAAGAGACAGCAGGCACTGCTCCATGAAGAAATGGAATGGTGCCAGGAGAGGAGACCACTGAACAGTTCCCAATGGGACCTACATAGAAACAGGGAGACACTTTTTTCCAACCACTTTGCCTCCCAAAGGCGACCCATTTTTCAAAGCTGTGAAGGAAGCGGACAAATTAAGAGAGAATTTGAGCAGCCAGATCATTTAAACTCCAAATTCATGTGGTTAACCCGTTATGTTAGCCAAAGCCCGGTGGTTCAAGTTTGCATCAATGGAGTCTCAATGCCCGCTCTCTTAGACACTGGATCACAAGTGACCACAATACAAGCAACACAGTTTGAGCAGCATTGGACTGAGGAACAGATGTTTCCGTCAACTTCCACATTGATAAACCCGATTGCAAGCAATGGGCACTGCATCCCTTGCAAAGGATACTCGGAAGCTGAAATTCAAATCGGACGAACAGTGCTACCACAGCAAGGCTTCATCATCACCACTGCCCAAGATGATGGATTGCCTCCAGTGATAGTGGGCATGAATGTGTTGCGGAACTGCTGTGAGGAGCTCGTAGCAGCACTCCAAGGAGAGTTTCAAACTGACAAGCTCCAGGAGAAACAAGGCCTTCAACCTGGGATAGCCAAACAAAAGGGAAGAATGATAACAGAATTATCTGTAAGAGAGGAACATGAAAAAAATAAGGCTAGCCAAATAATGATAGAAATGCCCATCTCCAGTGTCCAGATTATCCGAAAGAATGCTTCAATGTTAGGCATGAATAATATAGCATCCAGTTCTAGAAACTGTGAGCAACCTATTCAAGGAACCAGTTTTGACCACCTGCAAGATAAAAGTCAGATGATTAGACACCTCAAAGCCTTACTGAAGATTGGGAAATACCTGACCAAGCGACAAAGGCAAGAATCCTCGCCAGAACTCCTGAAGTTGTTGAGACAGCGAGAAAGGCTGTTTGAAGAGAAAGGACAGTTGGTTCGATGTAGTGTGGATCCTAATACTCATTATAGGATCAGTCAACTTGTAATTCCAAGACAAAGTGCTTGTTATGTGCTTGAAGAATATCACGACAAGTCAGGTCACCCTGGGTGCAAAAGGATGGAAACAAGCATCTGGAAAAAGTTCTTTTGGGTTGAAATGAGGGAAGACATCAAGAGATGGTGCCGAAACTGTCCAACCTGTTCTGTAAGAAGAACCTTGCTGCCTCTTTCTCTCCAGAATCCATTGTCCCAAACCAGCTGTGATACTGAATCCCAAGATGGAATGGAAGAGGCTCATAAAATGTATTTACAGCAGACTAAGGTGGTTTGTCACCGACAAGGAGGCAAGAAGACTAGGGCTTGCAAAACAGAAAACCACCATAGTCAGCTGCAGTTTTGTACAGCATGTCCCAAAGACAGTTTAGAAAGAGTTCAATACTCATCCATGGCAGGGGGGTTGAGGTTTCCTAGACAAACTTTTCAAGACCATATACTGTCCAGATTTCAACCGATTGCTCCAGGAGCATGTGTTAATGTACTATAGCACAAAAGGAATTATACCTATCAGATACTGATGTTAAAAATGTTGATAAATGTTAATGTTTCAGACATAATCTGTGTTCACTAATGAATGTGACTGGATATAGTGAGAAGTTTATATAGGGATAAAACCAAAATGCGTGAGGACACGCATGTTTTGGGGGGGGGGGCACGTGTGATATCCCATAACAACAAGGACATTTTTGACAACAGTGTAGTTGCCTGTGCCATTTTAAATAAAGTTTATTTAAAAGAAAATTGAACAGCAGTTTGAGAAGTCAGTTGGAGCCATGGTGAGGAAAGAGCTGGCGACGCCATTACGCAGAGATGAGCAGCTGAGAGAGGGGAGACAAATAAGCTGAAAATTGCATGAGAGAGTAAGCAGTAGTGCAAAATACAGCAGTGGAAGTGCAGCAATTAACAAGTAAGAACGCCATGACACTCTCAGCCAAGAGAGTGCACAGCAAGTGTCAGAGACAGGAGAGTATAAAGCCTTTATACCAATGCTGACTGGCCTACATCTGAGGGGAAACTGCCTCAGAAACATCTATTGACTGGGTGAGATAAATCCATATTTATACTGAAACCTACTCCACTGCAAAGGACATTATCCTATATTTACTATACCTATGCAGCGATTTACATGGGAAGCAGCTCCAGTTTGTTTTAAACAATCATCTTTACTACACAGAGCTACAATATTTTGTTCACAGCTAAAGGAGACAATAGCTGCATATAACTATGTAACAACATAACCGGGCCCCAACGTGCACATAGAGACTCCCTGCAGTGACACCAATGTTATCTGGGACTTAAATATTGTCTGCATAAGTTGATTTCTATTACTAAGCAACATAGTATTAATCTCAGATTTAGTTATATTACCATTTGTGTAATGACTTAAAGTGTATATGGTGTCTGTGTTTAAGTTGCTTGAATCAAATCTTTCCCTTCCCTACTGTAATCAGTTCCTTTTCTGAGTTATGTGGTAAACCATTTATTCTTTCATACAAAGCCCTGCCTGCCTTTCTTTGTGTCTGGGGAAACCTTGCCTCTCTGCCAGGAATAGAGAAGAGCTGCTGCTGAAGGAGGAATAGTCCATCAAGGTATCCCTGACCTGTTCCACATAGTTTACACACTTGTTATACCGGGGTGTTACATTGTGTGTGACTGACCTTAGGAAGAAACCGGAGCCTCCGCTGCAGTGACCCAGCAACCAGGGCACGGGAGTATACAGTGCCGCTGGGAGTGATGAAGCTGCAGTAAAGATGTCTATTAGACCTAGCCTGCTGCAGCCCTTGTAGATTCTCATAAAAAAAGTTCTTCTTTTCTTGTCAAAATTAATAGCTAAGAATAGGCTGCTTGAGGCAGGCCCCTGTTAAGTGGCCTGCTACTGAAGGCAACAACTACAAACTGAGCTCCCTGTTCATGGAAGCGGGGTTATAGAGGAGAATGCGCTGAGCATCGTGGGAACAGTCAAAAGCTTTGAGCCGGTTGGTGCCTCAGATCAAGATCCTACTCTACACCCCAATGTGAATCCTTGTGGAGTCCAGTGTACCCCACAGAAGAAATTAATGTGTCACACCCATTGGCAGCAACCTTAGAATAGCTGCTGACGGGCACAATTGAGAAAGGAAGGGGGGGGGGGGACATTTGAATCCAGCACATAGATGCAATTCAAATATGTAATTTGAACCTTCCTATTTTAAAATATAATGGATGAACCTCACCCTGTGAGAACAATCTTCATGATATAGAGATCTCATATGCAAAATAAGTATGAGTTGGGATAGGGCTGGGGAGGGTGGCTGCTCGGGCAGCCCCTCCCCCGTCAAGTTAAGGAGATTCAACTGAGGAAGCACAAGGGAACTCTCGTCTGGGGACAACAACTGCAGGGAGACCACATCTTTTCAGATGAACATGGGAGGGCGGAAGGCTGCCTAATACTGAAGCACCATCAAATATCAAACCATATGCAATAACTAGTACAAGCATTCCTGGGGGAAGGTCTGCAGGAGACGAATTTGCATACGGTGATGTCATCCAAGCAGTGGGCCAAAGTTGGCTGGAACCCTCATCTGCATATGAAAAGAGAAAAGGGTTATGCAGGGCATGGCGGCCTTTTGCGGTGCTTGGATGACCCCTAGTTCGCATTAAACACCTCCACCCTCCTTCGGTGTGGGGCTCATGTTGACTATGCCCCAGCCCCTGAAGCATTCAAGCTGATTTCTTGCAGCAGCTGGGCACTGTAACAGCTCCAGAGCTGCTCTGTAAGGCAAATAAAAGGGTGTGGGCCCTGCAGCACTACCTGTAGTTCGCATTGTGCGTTGGAAGGCACAAAGTAATCAGACGGGAGAAGTCAGGATAGTGCGCAAGGGCATAGAAGGGAGCGGCTCAAGAAAAGAGAAGTGGAAACAGACAGCAAACTAGGCTGGAGAGAGACCTGAGACAAAGAGATCTGAATTATACGAGAGCCGACCAGGGGAAACACAAATTATGCAGTCAAGTTTCCCACATTTGGGGAAATCGCAGGGGCAGCACAGCCAGAGTGCAATGGGTGAGCCTTGCCCTGGGAGAAGCACCTTCAAGATCATAGTATCTCACCTGGCAGGTAAGTAGGAGTTGGGCTAGAGCTGGGGAGGGTCGCTGCTCGGGTACCCCCCTGTAAAGTGAAGGAGATCCAACTGAGGCAGCACAAGGGAACTCTCGAAAGAAGAACAAGGCTAGAGGAAGATCTGAGACAAAGAAATCTGACTTTTACCAGAGCTGACCAGCGGAAAACACAAACACAGTCCCCCACTACCACAAATAATGCAGGCGAGTTTCCCACATTTGGGGAAATCACAGGGGTCAGCATACCCAGAATGCAATGAATGAACCTCACCCTGGGTGAACAATCTTCATGACCATGGTGTCTCCTATGCAAAATAAGTATGATTTGGGATAGGGCTGGGGAGGGCCGCTGCTCAGGCACATCTCTGTCAAGTAAAGTTAATTCAACTGAGGCAGCACAAGGGAACTCTCATCTGGGGACAACAACTGCAGGGAGAACACATATTTTCAGATGAACATGGGAGGGCAGAAGGCTGCCTAATACTGAAGCACCCCCAAACAACAAACCAAATGCAACAACTAGTGCAAGCATTCCTGGGGGAAGGCCTGCAGCAGATGGATTTGCATATGGTGATGTTATCCAAGCAGTGGGTCAAAGTTGGCTTCAACCCTCATCTGCATATGAAAAGAGAAAAGGGGCGTGCAGGGCATGGCGGCCTTTTGCGCTGCTTGGATGACCCCTAGATCGCATTAAACACCCCCACCCTCCTTTGGTGTGGGGCTCATGTTGGCCATGCCCCATCCCATGAAGCATTCAAGCTGATTTCTTGCAGCAGCTGGGCACTGTAACAGCTCCAGAGCTGCTCTGTAAGGCAAGTAAAAGGGTGTGGGCCCTGCAGCACTACCTGTAGTTTGCATTGTGCATTGGAAGGCACAAAGTAAGCAGACGGGAGGAGAAGTCAGGATAGTGCACAAGGGTATAGAAGGGAGGGGCTCAAGAAAAGAGAAGTGGAAACAGACAGCAAACTAGGCTGGAGAGAGACCTGAGACAAAGAGATCTGAATTATACGAGAGCCGACCAGGGGAAACACAAATTATGCAGTCAAGTTTCCCACATTTGGGGAAATTGCAGGGGCAGCACACCCAGAGTGCAATGGGTGAGCCTTGCCCTGGGAGAAGCACCTTCATGATCATAGTATCTCACCTGGCAGGTAAGTAGGAGTTGGGCTAGAGCTGGGGAGGGTCGCTGCTCGGACACCCCCCTGTCAAGTGAAGGAGATCCAACTGAGGCAGCACAAAGGAACTCTCGAAAGAAGAACAAGGCTAGAGGAAGATCTGAGACAAAGAAATCTGACTTTTACCAGAGCTGACCAGAGGAAAGCACAAACACAGTCCACCACTACCACAAATAATGCAGTCGAGTTTCCCACATTTGGGGAAATCACAGGGGTCAGCATACCCAGAGTGCAATGAATGAACCGCACCCTGGGAGAACAATCTTCATAACAATGGTATCTCCTATGCAAAATAAGTATGATTTGGGATATGGCTGGGGAGGGCCGCTGCTCAGGCACATCTCTGTCAAGTAAAGGAGATTCAACTGAGGCAGCACAAGGGAACTCTCATCTGGGGACAACAACTGCAGGGAGAACACATATTTTCAGATGAACATGGGAGGGCAGAAGGCTGCCTAATACTGAAGCACCCCCAAACAACAAACCAAATGCAACAACTAGTGCAAGCATTCCTGGGGGAAGGCCTGCAGCAGATAGATTTGCATATGGTGATGTCATCCAAGCAGTGGGTCAAAGTTGGCTTCAACCCTCGTCTGCATATGAAAAGAGAAAAGGGGCGTGCAGGGCATGGTGGCCTTTTGCGGCACTTGGCTGACCCCTAGTTTGCATTAAACACCTCCACCCTCCTTCGGTGTGGGGCTCATGTTGGCTATGCCCCAGCCCCTGAAGCATTCAAGCTGATTTCTTGCAGCAGCTGGGCACTGTAACAGCTCCAGAGCTGCTCTGTAAGGCAAGTAAAAGGTTGTGGGCCCTGCAGCACTACCTGTAGTTCGCATTGTGCGTTGGAAGGCACAAAGTAAGCAGAAAGGAGGAGAAGTCAGGATAGTGCGCAAGGGCATAGAAGGGAGCTGCTGAAGAAAAGAGAAGTGGAAACAGACAGCAAACTAGGCTGGAGAGAGACCTGAGACAAAGAGATCTGAATTATACGAGACCTGACCAGGGGAAACACAAATTATGCAGTCAAGTTTCCCACATTTGGGGAAATCGCAGGAGCAGCACACCCAGAGTGCAATGGGTGAGCCTTGCCCTGGGAGAAGCACCTTCATGATCATAGTATCTCACCTGGCAGGTAAGTAGGAGTTGGGCTAGAGCTGGGGAGGGTCGCTGCTCGGGCACCCCCCTGTCAAGTGAAGGAGATCCAACTGAGGCAGCACAAAGGAACTCTCGAAAGAAGAACAAGGCTAGAGGAAGATCTGAGACAAAGAAATCTGACTTTTACCAGAGCTGACCAGAGGAAAGCACAAACACAGTCCACCACTACCACAAATAATGCAGTCGAGTTTCCCACATTTGGGGAAATCACAGGGGTCAGCATACCCAGAGTGCAATGAATGAACCGCACCCTGGGAGAACAATCTTCATAACAATGGTATCTCCTATGCAAAATAAGTATGATTTGGGATATGGCTGGGGAGGGCCGCTGCTCAGGCACATCTCTGTCAAGTAAAGGAGATTCAACTGAGGCAGCACAAGGGAACTCTCATCTGGGGACAACAACTGCAGGGAGAACACATATTTTCAGATGAACATGGGAGGGCAGAAGGCTGCCTAATACTGAAGCACCCCCAAACAACAAACCAAATGCAACAACTAGTGCAAGCATTCCTGGGGGAAGGCCTGCAGCAGATAGATTTGCATATGGTGATGTCATCCAAGCAGTGGGTCAAAGTTGGCTTCAACCCTCGTCTGCATATGAAAAGAGAAAAGGGGCGTGCAGGGCATGGTGGCCTTTTGCGGCACTTGGCTGACCCCTAGTTTGCATTAAACACCTCCACCCTCCTTCGGTGTAGGGCTCATGTTGGCTATGCCCCAGCCCCTGAAGCATTCAAGCTGATTTCTTGCAGCAGCTGGGCACTGTAACAGCTCCAGAGCTGCTCGTTAAGGCAAGTAAAAGGGTGTGGGCCCTGCAGCACTACCTGTAGTTCGCATTGTGCGTTGGAAGGCACAAAGTAAGCAGAAAGGAGGAGAAGTCAGGATAGTGCGCAAGGGCATAGAAGGGAGCGGCTCAAGAAAAGAGAAGTGGAAACAGACAGCAAACTAGGCTGGAGAGAGACCTGAGACAAAGAGATCTGAATTATACGAGACCTGACCAGGGGAAACACAAATTATGCAGTCAAGTTTCCCACATTTGGGGAAATCGCAGGGGCAGCACACCCAGAGTGCAATGGGTGAGCCTTGCCCTGGGAGAAGCACCTTCATGATCATAGTATCTCACCTGGCAGGTAAGTAGGAGTTGGGCTAGAGCTGGGGAGGGTCGCTGCTCGGGCACCCCCCTGTCAAGTGAAGGAGATCCAACTGAGGCAGCACAAGGAAACTCTCGAAAGAAGAACAAGGCTAGAGGAAGATCTGAAACAAAGAAATCTGACTTTTACCAGAGATCAGAGGAAAACACAAACACAGTCCCCCACTACCAACAAATAAAGCAGTCGCGTTTCCCACATTTGGGGAAATCACAGGGGTCAGCATACCCAGAATGCAATGAATGAACCTCACCCTGGGAGAGTAATCTTCATGACCATGGTATCTCCTATGCAAAATAAGTATGATTTGGGATAGGGCTGGGGAGGGCCGCTGCTCATGCACATCTCTGTCAAGTAAAGGAGATTCAACTGAGGCAGCACAAGGGAACTCTCATCTGGGGACAACAACTGCAGGGAGAACACATATTTTCAGATGAACATGGGAGGGCAGAAGGCTGCCTAATACTGAAGCACCCCCAAACAACAAACCAAATGCAACAACTAGTGCAAGCATTCCTGGGGGAAGTTCTGCAGAAGACGGATTTGCATACGGTGATGTCATCCAAGCAGTGGGTCAAAGTTGGCTTCAACCCTCATCTGCATATGAAAAGAGAAAAGGGGCGTGCAGGGCATGGCGGCCTTTTGCGGTGCTTGGATGACCCCTAGTTCGCATTAAACACCCCACCCTCCTTTGGTGTGGGGCTCATGTTGGCCATGCCCCATCCCCTGAAGCATTCAAGCTGATTTATTGCAGCAGCTGGGCACTGTAACAGCTCCAGAGCTGCTCTGAACGGCAAGTAAAAGGGTGTGGGCCCTGCAGCACTACCTGTAGTTTGCATTGTGCATTGGAAGGCACAAAGTAAGCAGACGGGAGAAGTCAGGATAGTGCGCAAGGGCATAGAAGGGAGCGGCTCAAGAAAAGAGAAGTTGAAACAGACAGCAAACTAGGCTGGAGAGAGACCTGAGACAAAGAGATCTGAATTATACGAGAGCCGACCAGGGGAAACACAAATTATGCAGTCAAGTTTCCCACATTTGGGGAAATCGCAGGAGCAGCACACCCAGAGTGCAATGGGTGAGCCTTGCCCTGGGAGAAGCACCTACATGATCATAGTATCTCACCTGCCAGGTAAGTAGAAGTTGGGCTAGAGCTGGGGAGGGTCGCTGCTCGGGTACCCCCCTGTCAAGTGAAGGAGATCCAACTGAGGCAGCACAAGGGAACTCTCGAAAGAAGAACAAGGCTAAAGGAAGATCTGAGACAAAGAAATCTGACTTTTACCAGAGCTGACCAGAGGAAAGCACAAACACAGTCCCCCACTACCACAAATAAAGCAGTCGAGTTTCCCACATTTGGGGAAATCACAGGGGTCAGCATACCCAGAATGCAATGAATGAACCTCACCGTGGGAGAACAATCTTCATGACCATGGTATCTCCTATGCAAAATAAGTATGATTTGGGATAGGGCTGGGGAGGGCCGCTGCTCAGGCACATCTCTGTCAAGTAAAGGAGATTCAACTGAGGCAGCACAAGGGAACTCTCATCTGGGGACAACAACTGCAGGGAGAACACATATTTTCAGATGAACATGGGAGGGCAGAAGGCTGCCTAATACTGAAGCACCCCCAAACAACAAACCAAATGCAACAACTAGTGCAAGCATTCCTGGGGGAAGGCTTGCAGCAGATGGATTTGCATACGGTGATGTCATCCAAGCAGTGGGTCAAAGTTGGCTTCAACCCTCGTCTGCATATGAAAAGAGAAAAGGGGCGTGCAGGGCATGGCGGCCTTTTGCGGCGCTTGGATGACCCCTAGTTCGCATTAAACACCTCCACCCTCCTTCGGTGTGGGGCTCATGTTGGCTATGCCCCAGCCCCTGAAGCATTCAAGCTGATTTCTTGCAGCAGCTGGGCACTGTAACAGCTCCAGAGCTGCTCTGTACGGCAAGTAAAAGGGTGTGGGCCCTGCAGCACTACCTGTAGTTTGCATTGTGCATTGGAAGGCACAAAGTAAGCAGACAGGAGGAGAAGTCAGGATAGTGCACAAGGGTATAAAAGGGAGGGGCTCATGAAAAAAGAAGTGGAAACAGACAGCAAACTAGGCTGGAGAGAGACCTGAGACAAAGAGATCTGAATTATACGAGAGCCGACCAGGGGAAACACAAATTATGCAGTCAAGCTTCCCACATTTGGGGAAATCAGAGTGCAATGGGTGAGCCTTGCCCTGGGAGAAGCACCTTCATGATCATAGTATCTCACCTGGCAGGTAAGTAGGAGTTGGGCTAGAGCTGGGGAGGGTCGCTGCTCGGGCACCCCTCTGTCAAGTGAAAGAGATCCAACTGAGGCAGCACAAGGAAACTCTCGAAAAAAGAACAAGGCTAGAGGAAGATCTGAGACAAATAAATCTGACTTTTACCAGAGCTGACCAGAGGAAAGCACAAACACAGTCCCCCACTACCACAAATAATGCAGTCGAGTTTCCCACATTTTGGAAATCACAGGGGTCAGCATACCCAGAATGCAATGAATGAACCTCACCCTGGGAGAACAATCTTCATGACCATGGTATCTCCTATGCAAAATAAGTATGATTTGGGATAGGGCTGGGGAGGGCCGCTGCTCAGGCACATCTCTGTCAAGTAAAGGAGATTCAACTGAGGCAGCACAAGGGAACTCTCATCTGGGGACAACAACTGCAGGGAGAACACATATTTTCAGATGAACATGGGAGGGCAGAAGGCTGCCTAATACTGAAGCACCCCCAAACAACAAACCAAATGCAACAACTAGTGCAAGCATTCCTGGGGGAAGGCCTGCAGCAGATGGATTTGCATACGGTGATGTCATCCAAGCAGTGGGTCAAAGTTGGCTTCAACCCTCGTCTGCATATGAAAAGAGAAAAGGGGAGTGCAGGGCATGGCGGCCTTTTGCGGCGCTTGGATGACCCCTAGTTCACATTAAACACCTCCACCCTCCTTCGGTGTGGGGCTCATGTTGGCTGTGCCCCAGCCCCTAAAGCATTCGAGCTGATTTCTTGCAGTAGCTGGGCACTGTAACAGCTCCAGAGCTGCTCTGTACGGCAAGTAAAAGGGTGTGGGCCCTACAGCACTACCTGTAGTTTGCATTGTGCATTGGAAGGCACAAAGTAAGCAGACAGGAGGAGAAGTCAGGATAGTGCACAAGGGTATAAAAGGGAGGGGCTCATGAAAAAAGAAGTGGAAACAGACAGCAAACTAGGCTGGAGAGAGACCTGAGACAAAGAGATCTGAATTATACGAGAGCCGACCAGGGGAAACACAAATTATGCAGTCAAGTTTCCCACATTTGGGGAAATCGCAGGAGCAGCACACCCAGAGTGCAATGGGTGAGCCTTGCCCTGGGAGAAGCACCTACATGATCATAGTATCTCACCTGCCAGGTAAGTAGAAGTTGGGCTAGAGCTGGGGAGGGTCGCTGCTCGGGTACCCCCCTGTCAAGTGAAGGAGATTCAACTGAGGCAGCACAAGGGAACTCTCGAAAGAAGAACAAGGCTAGAGGAAGATCTGAGACAAATAAATCTGACTTTTACCAGAGCTGACCAGAGGAAAGCACAAACACAGTCCCCCACTACCACAAATAATGCAGTCGAGTTTCCCACATTTGGGGAAATCACAGGGGTCAGCATACCCAGAATGCAATGAATGAACCTCACCCTGGGAGAACAATCTTCATGACCATGGTATCTCCTATGCAAAATAAGTATGATTTGGGATAGGGCTGGGGAGGGCCGCTGCTCAGGCACATCTCTGTCAAGTAAAGGAGATTCAACTGAGGCAGCACAAGGGAACTCTCATCTGGGGACAACAACTGCAGGGAGAACACATATTTTCAGATGAACATGGGAGGGCAGAAGGCTGCCTAATAATGAAGCACCCCCAAACAACAAACCAAATGCAACAACTAGTGCAAGCATTCCTGGGGGAAGGCCTGCAGCAGATGGATTTGCATACGGTGATGTCATCCAAGCAGTGGGTCAAAGTTGGCTTCAACCCTCGTCTGCATATGAAAAGAGAAAAGGGGCGTGCAGGGCATAGCGGCCTTTTGCGGCGCTTGGATGACCCCTAGTTCGCATTAAACACCTCCACCCTCCTTCGGTGTGGGGCTCATGTTGGCTATGCCCCAGCCCCTGAAGCATTCAAGCTGATTTCTTGCAGCAGCTGGGCACTGTAACAGCTCCAGAGCTGCTCTGTACGGCAAGTAAAAGGGTGTGGGCCCTGCAGCACTACCAGTAGTTTGCATTGTGCATTGGAAGGCACAAAGTAAGCAGACAAGAGGAGAAGTCAGGATAGTGCACAAGGGTATAAAAGGGAGGGGCTCATGAAAAAAGAAGTGGAAACAGACAGCAAACTAGGCTGGAGAGAGACCTGAGACAAAGAGATCTGAATTATACGAGAGCCGACCAGGGGAAACACAAATTATGCAGTCAAGCTTCCCACATTTGGGGAAATCGCAGGGGCACCACTCCCAGAGTGCAATGGGTGAGCCTTGCCCTGGGAGAAGCACCTTCATGATCATAGTATCTCACCTGGCAGGTAAGTAGGAGTTGGGCTAGAGCTGGGGAGGGTCGCTACTCGGGCACCCCCCTGTCAAGTGAAAGAGATCCAACTGAGGCAGCACAAGGGAACTCTCGAAAGAAGAACAAGGCTAGAGGAAGATCTGAGACAAATAAATCTGACTTTTACCAGAGCTGACCAGAGGAAAGCACAAACACAGTCCCCCACTACCACAAATAATGCAGTCGAGTTTCCCACATTTGGGGAAATCACAGGGGTCAGCATACCCAGAATGCAATGAATGAACCTCACCCTGGGAGAACAATCTTCATGACCATGGTATCGCCTATGCAAAATAAGTATGATTTGGGATAGGGCTGGGGAGGGCCGCTGCTCAGGCACATCTCTGTCAAGTAAAGGAGATTCAGCTGAGGCAGCACAAGGGAACTCTCATCTGGGGACAACAACTGCAGGGAGAACACATATTTTCATATAAAAATCTTGGTCATGCTCTGGTTTCTCTTCAGAACGAACAAATCTTTCGCCTCTTACTAAAGATTTCCGTGGAGAGGAGCAAAACCGAGTTTTATCTCAATTTTTGCATGCCCCATCTTTTTGGGGTTTCTTTTACCGGTTTAAAGATAGAATGAGTGTGCTTTAATGTAAGCTCATTTGCATAGAAATGACAGTAAATGTTTATTTATGTTCAAACAGAACTTTCTTGACCATGCTACTTGCTTTAAAGATCTGGGAGCACATGGAATACAGTACAAACCATGCTTATAGCAAGGAGAAGCCAGGTGAGAAATCTGCTTTCTTTCAAATTGGGCGCTCACTTTGATCTGAATGAGGACTGCTGGCACAGCACTCAGGCGACAGGTGGAATCTTGGTCATGCTCTGGTTTCTCTTCAGAACGAACAAATCTTTCGCCTTTTATTAAAGATTATCCGTGGAGAGGAGCAAAACTGAATTTTATCTCAATTTTTGCATGCCCCATATTATTGGGGTTTCTTTTATCAGTTTAAAGACAGAACGATTGTGCTTTCTTGTTAGCTTTAATGTAAGTTTATTTGCATAACAATGACAATAAATGTCTGTTTCTTTTCAAGCAGAACTTTCTTGACCATTCTAATTGCTTGAAAGATCTGGGAGCACATGGAAAAGAGTACAAACCATGTTTATAGCAAGGGGAAGCCTGGTGAGAAATCTGCTTTCTTTCTTTCAAATTGGGTGCTCACTTTGAGCTGAATGAGGACTGCTGGCATGGCACTCAGGCGACAGGTGGAATCTTGGTCATGCTCTGGTTTCTCTTCAGAACGAACAAATCTTTCGCCTTTTACTAAAGATTTCCGTGGAGAGGAGCAAAACTGAGTTTTATCTCAATTTTTGCATGCCCCATATCATACCTCCCAACTGTCCCGATTTTCGCGGGACAGTCCCGTTTTTTGGGGACTGTCCCGCTGTCCCACCTGCGGGCCGCAGTGTCCCGCGGTGGAGAGGACAATTGGGAGGCTCTGTCTGTCGCTGCCCTGCTTAGCAGAGCAGCGGTGAATAGACGCTGTGCGCATGCGCACAGCGTCTATTCACTGAAGTCAGAGGGAGAGGTGGCATGCCAGCGGCTCACAGAGCGCTGGGCATGCCCGCTCAGTGCCGAAAACGGGGGCGTGACTCGCGATCGCGGGTCCTCCCGCGAAGCCACGCCCCTTTTACTTAGGCCACACCCTTTTTGGGAGCGCGCGCGACTTCGCCGCGCGTGTGTCCCTCTTTGCGAGCCGACAAAGTTGGGAGGTATGCCCATATTATTGGGGTTTCTTTTATCAGTTTAAAGACAGAACGAGTTTGCTTTCTTGTTAGCTTTAATGTAAGTTTATTTGCATAACAATGACAGTAAATGTTTGTTTCTTTTCAAACAGAACTTTCTTGACCATGCTACTTGCTTGAAAGATCTGGGAGCACATGGAAAACAGTACAAACCATGCAGTATCACAAGAGCCTTTATTTGATCTTTCATGAAGATAGAGCAGAATTGAGGACACGTCAACAATTTCTGCCGAAGGTGGTTCATCTTTCCACATGGTGCCTTTGGCCACTGACACCTTCGTTGAGTCAAAGTCTCTGGCTGTGGTCAGAACTTTGAAAATTTATGTCACCAGAACGGTTCAGATTAGGAAAACAGAGGCTCTGTTTGTCCTGTATGCTCCCAACAGGATTGGGTGTCCTGCTTCCATGTAGACCATTATGCGCTGGATCTGTGGTAAGATTCAGCATGCTCATTCCATGGCAGGATTGCCGTTACTGAATTAGGTGAAGACCCATTCTACTAGAAAGGTGGGTTCATCCTGGGCAGCTGGTCGGGGAGTCTCGGCATTGCAACTTTGCCGAGCAGCTATTTAGTAAACACTTTTGCTAAGTTTTACAAGTTTGATACCTTGGCCGATGATAACTTCAAGTTGGGTCATTCGGTGCTGCAGAGTCGTACGCACTCTTCCACCCGTTCAAGAGCTTTGGTATAACCCCATGGTTCTTAATGTGACCCCAGCATCCTCTAGGTCGTATGAGAAAATAGGATTTTAATACCTACCGGTAAATCCTTTTCTCTTAGTCTGTAGAGGATGCTGGGCACCCGTCCCAGTCCATACTGTGTCTGCAGTTATTACTTGTGGTTATACACATGTTGTGTTATGGTTCTGGTCAGCTTTTTGCTGCAATTGTTCATGCCGTTGGCTTGTGTTCTGTTGAATGCCACGTTCTGCGGCATGCTTAAGGTGTGAGCTGGTAAGATGCTCACCTTAGTTTAACAATAAATCCTTTCCTCGAAATGTCCGTCTCCATGGGCACAGTTCCTATAACTGGAGTCTGGAGGAGGGGCATAGAGGGAGGAGCCAGTTCACACCCTTTGATAGTCTTAAAGTGCCCATGTCTCTTGCGGATCCCGTCTATACCCCATGGTTCTTAATGTGACCCCAGCATCCTCTACGGACTAAGAGAAAAGGATGCCCTTGCGCACTATCCTGACTTCTCCTCCCGTCTGCTTACTTTGTGCCTTCCAACGCACAATGCAAACTACAGGTGGTGCTGCAGGGCCCACACCCTTTTACTTGCCTTACAGAACAGCTCTGGAGCTGTTACAGTGCCCAGCTGCTGCAAGAAATCAGCTTGAATGCTTCAGGGGATGGGGCATGGCCAACATGAGCCCCACACCAAAGGAGGGTGGGGGTGTTTAATGAGAACTAGGGGTCATCCAAGCACTGCAAAAGGCCGCCATGCCCTGCACTCCCCTTTTCTCTTTTCATATGCAGATGAGGGTTCCAGCCAACTTTGGCCCACTGCTTGAATAACATCACTGTATGCAAATCCGTCTGCTGCAGACCTTCCCCCAGGAAGGCTTGTACTAGATGTTGCATATGGTTTGATATTTGATGGTGCTTCAGTATTAGGCAGCCTTCCGCCCTCCCATGTTCATCTGAAAAGATGTGGTCTCCCTGCAGTTGTTGTCCCCAGACGAGAGTTCCCTTGTGCTTCCTCAGTTGAATCTCCTTAACTTGACGGGGGAGGGGCTGCCCGAGCAGCCACCCTCCCCAGCCCTATCCCAACTCATACTTATTTTGCATATGAGATCTCTTGATCATGAAGATTGTTATCACAGGGTGAGGTTCATCCATTATATTTTAAAATAGGAAGGTACAAATTACATATTTGAATTGCATTTATGTGCTGGATTCAAATGTCCCCCCCCCCCCCTTCCTTTCTCAATTGTGCCCGTCAGCAGCTATTCTAAGGTTGCTGCCAATGGGTGTGACACATTAATTTCTTCTGTGGGGTACACTGGACTCCACAAGGATTCACATTGGGGTGTAGAGTAGGATCTTGATCTGAGGCACCAACCGGCTCAAAGCTTTTGACTGTTCCCAAGATGCTCAGTGCATTCTCCTCTATAACCCCGCTTCCATGAACAGGGAGCTCAGTTTGTAGTTGGTGCCTTCAGTAGCAGGCCACTTAACAGGGGCCTGCCTCAGGCAGCCTATTCTTAGCTATAAATTTTGACAAGAAAAGAAGAACTTGTTTTATGAGAATCTACAAGGGCTGCAGCAGGCTAGGTCTAATAGACATCTTTACTGCAGCTTCATCACTCCCAGCGGCGCTGTATACTCCCGTGCCCTGGTTGCTGGGTCACTGCAGCGGAGGGTCCGGTTTCATCCTAAGGTCAGTCACACACACACCACCCTTCCGGATCACGAGGCCGCTGATGAAGGGGAGCGTGGCCGTAGGGGGTGGACCGTGTGCGCACTGGCGTGGACACTGATTACTGGGCAGCCGCTCCACTAGCCACCAGGTACAGTTAAGGAGCACAGGTCTGGGGGTTTTTCTCCTATATTAACCCAATTTTGTACTGCCCGCAGCGCATTGTGATAGGTAATAGGGCCTGATTCAGGTTGGATTGCAATCACAATAAGCGATCCAACTGCAAAAATTGCTAAGAGCATACGCATGTGCCTGCATTTTCTGCGGCACCCCGCAGAGAATGCGATCGCCTCTGCCTGTCAATCGGGGCGGGGGGGGGATAGGTGGGTCAGCAACACTCCATTTCCAAGTCAGGGATGGAGCGGTGCGGGGGCAAGGCTTCAAAATGGGGTCTGCAACGGAGGAGACACAGGGGGCGTGGTCACAGCGGCTGTATGACATCACATTCAGCCGCTGTGATCACAAAAATGGTGGCGGCTTCCTGCGCGCACATACAGTCTGCACCAGCAGGAGGCTACACCATTTTTTATGATCACGCTGAACTGCAGTGCGACTGCAATTACAGCATGGTCAAGAAGGGAGGCGTCATGCTGGGTGGCCATGCCCTTTCACTGTGCAGGAGCCAGCACTGCTCACACACTAGTCCCCGGGTGCAGCCCCCAACCCCCGGGACACCCGGAGCAACAAAATGTAGATTCAGGCCACCAGGCCACGCCCCTACCTATGAAACCATGCCTCCTTTTTACCATTGAGCTGCTTATCTGCGCGCACTGCATTACAATCTCCCTCGCCACCTCTCTGGGTGTCACCAGTGATAGTGACACCTCTGCCATGCTTGTAGCAGCTGGTCCTAAGATCTACGCCTCAAGCCCTGAGTGTTTGCCCTTGTGACTTGTTGATCATCATAGCGAAGCAGATGCTTACAGAAAACTGCAGGGGCTTAGATTGAAAATAAAAAAATTGATGGGTATAAGGTAGAGAGGAGCGGGTTCAGTTCTCCGAGAACCGAATTCCCCACGAACTCCACGTTGTTTACACTGGTCCGAGGCAGGCTCGGTTGTTCCCGCCTGACTCGGAAAACCTGAACAAGGGAAAATGTCATCATCCCGCTGTCGGATTCTCGCGAGATTCGGATTCCATATAAAGAGCTGCTTGTTGCCGCCATTTTTACTCGTGCTTTGAAGAGAGAGCGGAATGGACGTGGCTATGTTCTCTCAGTGGAAATCTCAATATCAGTGCTCAGTATCAGTGGTTACTTATTGCTGCTCAGTAATACTAGTAGTGTGTCTCTCCTGCTCAGTGTCAGTTCTCAGTAGTATCCTCATCAGTGCTCAGTATCACTGCTCATTGTCTTGTGCTGCATTGTGGTGCTCAGCATACTACAGTACATTACTAATAGTCCAGTGCTGCATCTTGCTGCTCAGTGTCAGTTCTAGTATCCTCATCAGTGCTCACTATCACTGTTCATTGCATTTTGGTTTTCTGTATACTACAGTAACATAGTAATATAGTAACATATAGTAACATAGTTTTTGAGGTTGAATAGAGGCAAATTGCCCATCGTGTTCAACCTGTTTTAAGTTGTGATGATTCTACATACTTGCTGAATAATGTTTTATGACTAGTTAGCTACTATAACTCATGTTACCCCCGGATTAACCATGTTGATATTTTAAGTATTATAACCTTAGATAGCTTTTTCATTCAGAAATGTATCCATTCCTTTTTTAAATCCAATTACAGAGTCCGCCATTACCACCTTCCCTGGCAGGGAATTCCACATCCTGATTGCCCTAACAGTGAAGATCATAGTATCTCACCTGGCAGGTAAGTAGGAGTTGGGCTAGAGCTGTGGAGGATTGCTGCTCGGGCACCCCCTGTCAAGTGAAGGAGATCCAACTGAGGCAGCACAAGGGAACTCTCGAAAGAAGAACAAGGCTAGAGGAAGATCTGAGACAAAGAAATCTGACTTTTACCAGAGCTGACCAGAGGAAAGCACAAACACAGTCCCCCACTACCACAAATAATGCAGTCGAGTTTCCCACATTTGGGGAAATCACAGGGGTCAGCATACCCAGAATGCAATGAATGAACCTCACCCTGGGAGAACAATCTTCATGACCATGGTATCTCCTATGCAAAATAAGTATGATTTGGGATAGGGCTGGGGAGGGCCGCTGCTCAGGCACATCTCTGTCAAGTAAAGGAGATTCAACTGAGGCAGCACAAGGGAACTCTCATCTGGGGACAACAACTGCAGGGAGAACACATATTTTCAGATGAAAATCTTGGTCATGCTCTGGTTTCTCTTCAGAACGAACAAATCTTTCGCCTTTTACTAAAGATTTCCGTGGAGAGGAGCAAAACTGAGTTTTACCTCAATTTTTGCATGCCCCATCTTTTTGGATTTTCTTTTATCGGTTTAAAGATAGAATGAGTGTGCTTTAATGAAAGCTCATTTGCATAGAAATTACAGTAAATGTTTGTTTCTTTTCAAACAGAACTTTCTTGACCATGCTACTTGCTTGAAAGATCTGGGAGCACATGGAATACAGTACAAACCATGCTTATAGCAAGGAGAAGCCAGGTGAGAAATCTGCTTTCTTTCAAATTGGGCGCTCACTTTGATCTGAATGAGGACTGCTGGCATGGCACTCAGGCGACAGGTGGAATCTTGGTCATGCTCTGGTTTCTCTTCAGAATGAACAAATCTTTCGCCTTTTATTAAAGATTTCCGTGGAGAGGAGCAAAACTGAGTTTTATCTCAATTTTTGCATGCCCCATATTATTGGGGTTTCTTTTATCAGTTTAAAGACAGAACGGTTGTGCTTTCTTGTTGGCTTTAATGTAAGTTTATTTGTATAACAATGATAGTAAATGTCTGTTTCTTTTCAAACAGAACTTTCTTGACCATGCTACTTGCTTGAAAGATCTGGGAGCACATGGAAAAGAGTACAAACCATGCTTATAGCAAGGGGAAGCCTGGTGAGAAATCTGCTTTCTTTCTTTCAAATTGGGTGCTCACTTTGAGCTGAATGAGGACTGCTGGCATGGCACTCAGGCGACAGGTGGAATCTTGGTCATGCTCTGGTTTCTCTTCAGAACGAACAAATCTTTCGCCTTTTACTAAAGATTTCCGTGGAGAGGAGCAAAACTGAGTTTTATCTCAAATTTTGCATGCCCCATCTTATTGGGGTTTTATTTTATCTGTTTAAAGATAGAACGAGTGTGCTTTAATGTAAGCTCATTTGCATAGAAATGACAGTAAATGTTTGTTTCTTTTCAAACAGAACTTTCTTGACTATACTAATTGCTTGAAAGATCTGGGAACACATGGAAAAGAGTACAAACCATGTTTATAGCTAGGGGAAGCCTGGTGAGAAATCTGCTTTCTTTCTTTCAAATTGGGTGCTCACTTTGAGCTCAATGAGAACTGCTGGCATGGCACTCAGGCGACAGGTGGAATCTTGGTCATGCTCTGGTTTCTCTTCAGAACTAACAAATATTTCGCCTTTTATTAAAGATTTCCGTGGAGAGGAGCAAAACTGAGTTTTATCTCAATTTTTGCATGCCCCATATTATTGGGGTTTCTTTTATCAGTTTAAAGACAGAACGAGTGTGCTTTCTTGTTAGCTTTAATGTAAGTTGCCATAGATGCAGTGAAACACATGTGTAGGGCACGGCGTGTCCGCGTGTATTTGACTCATGTGAAATGTTATAAAACAAAAATATATGATTATGATGTTAGCTGTTAGTCTCCACTAATAGGGAATAGAAGCTGAGCTATAAGAAAGGAATACACTAGATATGATGTCACTTAGCAATTACAATGTCTAAAGTGCATACAGATAGCTACTAATAACTCTTGATAAGAAAGTATATCAGTGTGGGTATATTTATATGATGGGATATTGGGACTAGTGAATATATATCACTCCTGCTGTCCAGATTGGCAATAACCAGACAATTATGATAAGAGTAGAGATGTCACATGGGCTGCTATAGATATTAATTTAATGCTGTATGTGTCATTTGTTACAAATGGATACATTTTCTATGAGTCAGCCTAGCAGCTGCATGTTCTAACAGAACACTATCCTCACACAGAATCTGCTAACCTTGAGATAACTAAATGACAGTGTGTAACAGTCTCTTTACTATAAGACTGTTACAAAGTAATATATATATTTGAAGTCAGTCTAGCAGCTGTGTGTTCCAGCAGTTTATAAGACAAAGAAAATCTCCTATTGTGGAATCTAGACACATGGGACTGCTGGCCTGTGTCATACTATTTCTATGTAATACCAGTAACATGTATATAACTGTTACATAATTGTTACAAATGGATAAATCTTTGAGTCAGCCTAGCAGCTGCATGTCCTAACAGGACACCATAAATCCTTTACAGTGTAACAAATTGATTGGTAACACTTAAAGGCTGGAGAGCAGTTATATGCCTTACTAGCATACTCAATATACCACATTATTACACCAGTTACCACGATTATTGACAGCGCATTTGATATATTATATTACCCTCACACTGAGTCTGTTTACCTTTAGATAACTAAGTGACCGAATATGTAACAGTTTCTCTATCATAAGACTGTTACAAAGTGAGATAGATATATTTGGAAGTCAGTCAAACAGCTGTGTGTTTCAGCGGTTTATAAGAAAATTCCTCATTGTGGAATCTGGACCACTAAGGGTTATTATATATATAGCACATGGAATTGCCACATCTCCCTATATGATAATTTCATTACACTGTAACATAATAAGAATTAACTCTTTAACAGTGTAAATAGAGAGTAATGAATCTCTGACACATGGAATATATTATTTCTTAGATGAATTGGATAAACCATTATGACAGACACTTTGCTTCTTAATAAGAATTGAGGTGGCTATACCTCTAAGGAAAGCATTATTGCCTACGCCTAGATCAGATTAAATAAGATCTGGCTGAATATATGAAGGAAGGTTGCTATTTATATGAGAATTGGAATTGCTATATTCCTTAAGGCAACCCCACCGATTGATATATGTTGTCAATTAAGTATATCTGAACGGCTATATCTGGACCAGATTTAATAAGATCTGGCTGATTATATGAAGGAGGGCTGCTATTTATATTGGAATTGCCATATTCCTTAAGGCAACCGCACCTGTTGGTATATCTCGCCAATTAACTATATCTAAACAGCTAAATTAAAGCTATTCATCATTTTTTTAGTTTGGATATTAATAAATATGATCTTTCCATGATCCATAGAGATTTCCCTATCAAGTGATTCCTTATCCGATATAGAAAGCTATCCCCCTGTGGTATTGAATTTAGGAATATAGTCTTAGGGGACACAGAGAAATAAGTGATCCCCATCTACCTAAGCACCCCACAAATTGGAGGTTAGCTTACCGGTTATACTCAATCACCCCCACAAATTCGCCAATGGGGATGGCTTCCCGGGAGGTAACCCCTATTGAGTGAAGGGAGTATATAGGATACGACCCAGTGGTACCTGACGACATAGATACTAACAGCTATTTAATAACATTACGCTAGAAAGTGATTATTAGCAACATATATATCTATATAAACAACCCCGCCAGGGTTGTGCCTTCAAAAATAATCACACACGGACACGCTTTTTAAACCTTTTTTTCACATCTCTTTATTCTTCTTATGCACATGTATGTTAGTTCTGTGATTTTAACATTTATGTTTCACTGCAGTTTGGGATAATAATATTAATATTTATCCAATTTTAATACATACTTAATAAAGGTTATATTTTATGATTCATTCATTCTGTCCAGTGCGTCAACAGTGCAGATTTCTTCTTGTTTTTTCTCCCAAATTCTATAACAATGACAGTAAATGTTGTTTCTTTTCAAACAGAACTTTCTTGACCATGCTACTTGCTTGAAAGATCTGGGAGCACATGGAAAACAGTACAAACCATGCAGTATCACAAGAGCCTTTATTTGATCTTTCATGAAGATAGAGCAGAATTGAGGACACGTCAACAATTTCTGCCGAAGGTGGTTCATCTTTCCACATGGTGCCTTTGGCCACTGACACCTTCGTTGAGTCAAAGTCTCTGGCTGTGGTCAGAACTTTGAAAATTTATGTCACCAGAACGGTTCAGATTAGGAAAACAGAGGCTCTGTTTGTCCTGTATGCTCCCAACAGGATTGGGTGTCCTGCTTCCATGTAGACCATTATGCGCTGGATCTGTGGTAAGATTCAGCATGCTCATTCCATGGCAGGATTGCCATTACTGAATTAGGTGAAGACCCATTCTACTAGAAAGGTGGGTTCATCCTGGGCAGCTGGTCGGGGAGTCTCGGCATTGCAACTTTGCCGAGCAGCTATTTAGTAAACACTTTTGCTAAGTTTTACAAGTTTGATACCTTGGCTGATGATAACCTCAAGTTGGGTCATTCGGTGCTGCAGAGTCGTACGCACTCTCCCACCCGTTCAAGAGCTTTGGTATAACCCCATGGTTCTTAATGTGACCCCAGCATCCTCTAGGTCGTATGAGAAAATAGGATTTTAATACCTACTGGTAAATCCTTTTCTCTTAGTCCGTAGAGGATGCTGGGCACCCGTCCCAGTCCATACTGTGTCTGCAGTTATTACTTGTGGTTATACACATGTTATGTTATGGTTCTGGTCAGCTTTTTGCTGCAATTGTTCATGCCGTTGGCTTGTGTTCTGTTGAATGCCACGTTCTGCGGCATGCTTAAGGTGTGAGCTGGTAAGATGCTCACCTTAGTTTAACAATAAATCCTTTCCTCGAAATGTCCGTCTCCCTGGGCACAGTTCCTATAACTGGAGTCTGGAGGAGGGGCATAGAGGGAGGAGCCAGTTCACACCCTTTGAAAGTCTTAAAGTGCCCATGTCTCTTGCGGATCCCGTCTATACCCCATGGTTCTTAATGTGACCCCAGCATCCTCTACGGACTAAGAGAAAAGGATGCCCTTGCGCACTATCCTGACTTCTCCTCCCGTCTGCTTACTTTGTGCCTTCCAACGCACAATGCGAACTACAGGTGGTGCTGCAGGGCCCACACCCTTTTACTTGCCTTACAGAACAGCTCTGGAGCTGTTACAGTGCCCAGCTGCTGCAAGAAATCAGCTTGAATGCTTCAGGGGATGGGGCATGGCCAACATGAGCCCCACACCAAAGGAGGGTGGGGGTGTTTAATGCGAACTAGGGGTCATCCAAGCACCGCAAAAGGCCGCCATGCCCTGCATGCCCCTTTTCTCTTTTCATATGCAGATGAGGGTTCCAGCCAACTTTGGCCCACATCTTGGATGACATCACCGTATGCAAATCCGTCTTCTGCAGACCTTCCCCCAGGAATGCTTGTACTAGTTGTTGCATATGGTTTGATATTTGATGGTGCTTCAATATTAGGCAGCCTTCCACCCTCCCATGTTCATCTGAACAGATGTGGTCTCCCTGCAGTTGGTGTCCCCAGACGAGAGTTCCCTTGTGCGTCCTCAGTTGAATCTCCTTAACTTGACGGGGGAGGGGCTGCCCGAGCAGCCACCCTCCCCAGCCCTATCCCAACTCATACTTATTTTGCATATGAGATCTCTTGATCATGAAGATTGTTCTCACAGGGTGAGGTTCATCCATTATATTTTAAAATAGGAAGGTACAAATTACATATTTGAATTGCATCTATGTGCTGGATTCAAATGTCCCCCCCCCCCTTCCTTTCTCAATTGTGCCCGTCAGCAGCTATTCTAAGGTTGCTGCCAATGGGTGTGACACATTAATTTCTTCTGTGGGGTACACTGGACTCCACAAGGATTCACATTGGGGTGTAGAGTAGGATCTTGATCTGAGGCACCAACCGGCTCAAAGCTTTTGACTGTTCCCAAGATGCTCAGCGCATCCTCCTCTATAACCCCGCTTCCATGAACAGGGAGCTCAGTTTGTAGTTGGTGCCTTCAGTAGCAGGCCACTTAACAGGGGCCTGCCTCAGGCAGCCTATTCTTAGCTATTAATTTTGACAAGAAAAGAAGAACTTGTTTTATGAGAATCTACAAGGGCTGCAGCAGGCTAGGTCTAATAGACATCTTTACTGCAGCTTCATCACTCCCAGCGGCGCTGTATACTCCCGTGCCCTGGTTGCTGGGTCACTGCAGCGGAGGCTCCAGTTTCTTCCTAAGGTCAGTCACACACACACCGCCCTTCCGGATCACGAGGCCGCTGATGAAGGGGAGCGTGGCCGTAGGGGGTGGACCGTGTGCGCACTGGCGTGGACACTGATTACTGGGCAGCCGCTCCACTAGCCACCAGGTACAGTTAAGGAGCACAGGTCTGGGAGTTTTACTCCTATATTAACCCAATTTTGTACTGCCCGCAGCGCATTGTGATAGGTAATAGGGCCTGATTCAGGTTGGAATGCAATCACAATAAGCGATCCAACTGCAAAATTTGCTAACAGCATACGCATGTGCCTGCATTTTCTGCGGCACCCCGCAGAGAATGCGATCGCCTCTGCCTGTCAATCGGGGCGGGGGGGGGAGAGGGGGGTCAGCAACACTCCATTTCCAAGTCAGGGATGGAGCGGTGCGGGGGCAAGGCTTCAAAATGGGGTCTGCAACGGAGGAGACACAGGGGGCGTGGTCACAGCGGCTGTATGACATCACATTCAGCCGCTGTGATCACAAAAATGGTGGCGGCTTCCTGCGCGCACATACAGTCTGCACCAGCAGGAGGCTACACCATTTTTTATGATCACGCTGAACTGCAGTGCGACTGCAATTACAGCATGGTCAAGAATGGAGGCGTCATGCTGGGTGGCCATGCCCTGTCACTGTGCAGGAGCCAGCACAGCACACACACTAGTCCCCGGGTGCAGCCCCCAACCCCCGGGACACCCGGAGCAACAAAATGTAGATTCAGGCCACCAGGCCACGCCCCTACCTATGAAACCATGCCTCCTTTTTACCATTGCGCTGCTTATCTGCGCGCCCTGCATTACAATCTCCCTCGCCACCTCTCTGGGTGTCACCAGTGATAGTGACACCTCTGCCAGCTGGTCCTAAGATCTACGCCTCAAGCCCTGAGTGTTTGCCCTTGTGACTTGTTGATCATCATAGCGAAGCAGATGCTTACAGAAAACTGCAGGGGCTTAGATTGAAAATAAAAAAATTGATGGGTATAAGGTAGAGAGGAGCGGGTTCGGTTCTCCGAGAACCGAATTCCCGACGAACTCCACGTGGTTTACACTGGTCCGAGGCAGGCTCGGTTGTTCCCGCCTGACTCGGAAAACCTGAACAAGGGAAAATGTCATCATCCCGCTGTCGGATTCTCGCGAGATTCGGATTCCATATAAAGAGCTGCGCGTTGCCGCCATTTTTACTCGTGCATTGAAGAGAGAGCGGAGAGGACGTGGCTATGTTCTCTCAGTGGAAATCTCAATATCAGTGCTCAGTATCAGTGGTTACTTATTGCTGCTCAGTAATACTAGTAGTGTGTCTCTCCTGCTCAGTGTCAGTTCTCAGTAGTATCCTCATCAGTGCTCAGTATCACTGCTCATTGTCTTGTGCTGCATTGTGGTGCTCAGCATACTACAGTACATTACTAATAGTCCAGTGCTGCATCTTGCTGCTCAGTGTCAGTTCTAGTATCCTCATCAGTGCTCACTATCACTGCTCATTACATTGTGGTGTTCTGTATACTACAGTAACATAGTAATATAGTAACATATAGTAACATAGTTTTTGAGGTTGAATAGAGGCAAATTGCCCATCGTGTTCAACCTGTTTTAAGTTGTGATGATTCTACATACTTGCTGAATAATGTTTTATGACTAGTTAGCTACTATAACTCATGTTACCCCCGGATTAACCATGTTGATATTTTAAGTATTATAACCTTGGATAGCTTTTTCATTCAGAAATGTATCCATTCCTTTTTTAAATCCAATTACAGAGTCCGCCATTACCACCTTCCCTGGCAGGGAATTCCACATCCTGATTGCCCTAACAGTGAAGATCATAGTATCTCACCTGGCAGGTAAGTAGGAGTTGGGCTAGAGCTGTGGAGGATTGCTGCTCGGGCACCCCCTGTCAAGTGAAGGAGATCCAACTGAGGCAGCACAAGGGAACTCTCGAAAGAAGAACAAGGCTAGAGGAAGATCTGAGACAAAGAAATCTGACTTTTACCAGAGCTGACCAGAGGAAAGCACAAACGCAGTCCCCCACTACCACAAATAATGCAGTCGAGTTTCCCACATTTGGGGAAATCACAGGGGTCAGCATACCCAGAATGCAATGAATGAACCTCACCCTGGGAGAACAATCTTCATGACCATGGTATCTCCTATGCAAAATAAGTATGATTTGGGATAGGGCTGGGGAGGGCCGCTGCTCAGGCACATCTCTGTCAAGTAAAGGAGATTCAACTGAGGCAACACAAGGGAACTCTCATCTGGGGACAACAACTGCAGGGAGAACACATATTTTCAGATGAACATGGGAGGGCAGAAGGCTGCCTAATACTGAAGCACCCCCAAACAACAAATCAAATGCAACTACTAGTGCAAGCATTCCTGGGGGAAGGCCTGCAGCAGATGGATTTGCATATGGTGATGTCATCCAAGCAGTGGGTCAAAGTTGGCTTCAACCCTCGTCTGCATATGAAAATAAAAAAGGGGTGTGCAGGGCATGGCGGCCTTTTGCGGCGCTTGGATGACCCCTAGTTCGCATTAAACACCTCCACCTTCCTTCGGTGTGGGGCTCATGTTGGCTATGCCCCAGCCCCTGAAGCATTCAAGCTGATTTCTTGCAGCAGCTGGGCACTGTAACAGCTCCAGAGCTGCTCTGTAAAGCAAGTAAAAGGGTGTGGGCCCTGCAGCACTACCTGTAGTTTGCATTGTGCGTTGGAAGGCACAAAGTAAGCAGACGGGAGAAGTCAGGATAGTGCACAAGGGCATAGAAGGGAGCGGCTCAAGAAAAGAGAAGTGGAAACAGACAGCAAACTAGGCTGGAGAGAGACCTGAGACAAAGAGATCTGAATTATACGAGAGCCGACCAGAGGAAACACAAATTATGTAATCAAGTGTCCCACATTTGGGGAAATCGTAGGAGCAGCACACCCAGAGTGCATTGGGTGAGCCTTGCCCTGGGAGAAGCACCTTCCTGATCATAGTATCTCACCTGGCAGGTAAGTAGGAGTTGGGCTAGAGCTGGGGAGGGTCGCTGTTCGGGCACCCCCCTGTCAAGTGAAGGAGATCCAACTGAGGCAGCACAAGGAAACTCTCGAAAAAAGAACAAGGCTAGAGGAAGATCTGAGACAAAGAAATCTGACTTTTACCAGAGCTGACCAGAGGAAAGCACAAACACAGTCCCCCACTACCACAAATAATGCAGTCGAGTTTCCCACATTTGGGGAAATCACAGGGGTCAGCATACCCAGAATGCAATGAATGAACTTCACCCTGGGAGAACAATCTTCATGACAATTGTATCTCCTATGCAAAATAAGTATGATTTGGGATAGGGCTGGGGAGGGCCGCTGCTCAGGCACATCTCTGTCAAGTAAAGGAGATTCAACTGAGGCAGCACAAGGGAACTCTCATCTGGGGACAACAACTGCAGGGAGAACACATATTTTCAGATGAACATGGGAGAGCAGAAGGCTGCCTAATACTGAAGCACCCCCAAACAACAAACCAAATGCAACAACTAGTACAAGCATTCCTGGGAAAAGGTCTGCAGAAGACGGATTTGCATACGGTGATGTCATCCAAGCAGTGGGCCAAAGTTGGCTGGAACCCTCATCTGCATATGAAAAGAGAAAAGGGGTATGCAGGGCATGGCGGCCTTTTGCGGCGCTTGGATGACCCTTAGTTAGCATTAAACACCTCCACCCTCCGTCGGTGTGGGGCTCATGTTGGCTATGCCCCAGCCCCTGAAGCATTCAAGCTGATTTCTTGCAGCAGCTGGGCACTGTAACAGCTCCAGAGCTGCTCTGTAAGGCAAGTAAAAGGGTGTTGGCCCTGCAGCACTACCTGTAGTTTGCATTGTGCGTTGGAAGGCACAAAGTAAGCAGACAGGTGAAGTCAGGAGAGTGCACAAGGGCATAGAAGGCAGCGGCTCAAGAAAAGAGAAGTGGAAACAGACAGCAAACTAGGCTGGAGAGAGACCTGAGACAAAGAGATCTGAATTATACGAGAGCCGACCAGGGGAAACACAAATTATGCAGTCAAGTTTCCCACATTTGGGGAAATCACAGGAGCAGCACACCCAGAGTGCAATGGGTGAGCCTTGCCCTGGGAAAAGCACCTTCATGATCATAGTATCTCACCTGGCAGGTATGTAGGAGTTGGGCTAGAGCTGGGGAGGGTCGCTGCTCGGTTACCCCCCTGTCAAGTGAAGGAGATCAAACTGAGGCAGCACAATGGAACTCTCGAAAGAAGAAGGCTAGAGGAAGATCTGAGACAAAGAAATCTGACTTTTACCAGAGCTGACCAGAGGAAAACACAAACACAGTCCCCCACTACCACAAATAATGCAGTTGAGTTTCCCACATTTGGGGAAATCACAGGGGTCAGCATACCCAGAATGCAATGAATGAACCTCACCCTGGGAGAACAATCTTTATGACCATGGTATCTCCTATGCAAAATAAGTATGATTTGGGATAGGGCTGGGGAGGGCCGCTGCTCAGGCACATCTCTGTCAAGTAAAGGAGATTCAACTGAGGCAGCACAAGGGAACTCTCATCTGGGGACAACAACTGCAGGGAGAACACATATTTTCAGATGAACATGGGAGAGCAGAAGGCTGCCTAATACTGAAGCACCCCCAAACAACAAACCAAATGCAACAACTAGTGCAAGCATTCCTGGGGGAAGGCCTGCAGCAGATAGATTTGCATATGGTGATGTCATCCAAGCAGTGGGTCAAAGTTGGCTTCAACCCTCGTCTGCATATGAAAAGAGAAAAGGGGCGTGCAGGGCATGGTGGCCTTTTGCGGCACTTGGCTGACCCCTAGTTTGCATTAAACACCTCCACCCTCCTTCGGTGTGGGGCTCATGTTGGCTATGCCCCAGCCCCTGAAGCATTCAAGCTGATTTCTTGCAGCAGCTGGGCACTGTAACAGCTCCAGAGCTGCTCTGTAAGGCAAGTAAAAGGGTGTGGGCCCTGCAGCACTACCTGTAGTTCGCATTGTGCGTTGGAAGGCACAAAGTAAGCAGAAAGGAGGAGAAGTCAGGATAGTGCGCAAGGGCATAGAAGGGAGCGGCTCAAGAAAAGAGAAGTGGAAACAGACAGCAAACTAGGCTGGAGAGAGACCTGAGACAAAGATATCTGAATTATACGAGACCTGACCAGGGGAAACACAAATTATGCAGTCAAGTTTCCCACATTTGGGGAAATCGCAGGAGCAGCACACCCAGAGTGCAATGGGTGAGCCTTGCCCTTGGAGAAGCACCTTCATGATCATAGTATCTCACCTGGCAGGTAAGTAGGAGTTGGGCTAGAGCTGGGGAGGGTCGCTGCTCGGGCACCCCCCTGTCAAGTGAAGGAGATCAAACTGAGGCAGCACAAAGGAACTCTCGAAAGAAGAACAAGGCTAGAGGAAGATCTGAGACAAAGAAATCTGACTTTTACCAGAGCTGACCAGAGGAAAGCACAAACACAGTCCACCACTACCACAAATAATGCAGTCGAGTTTCCCACATTTGGGGAAATCACAGGGGTCAGCATACCCAGAGTGCAATGAATGAACCGCACCCTGGGAGAACAATCTTCATAACAATGGTATCTCCTATGCAAAATAAGTATGATTTATGATATGGCTGCGGAGGGCCGCTGCTCAGGCACATCTCTGTCAAGTAAAGGAGATTCAACTGAGGCAGCACAAGGGAACTCTCATCTGGGGACAACAACTGCAGGGAGAACACATATTTTCAGATGAACATGGGAGGGCAGAAGGCTGCCTAATACTGAAGCACCCCCAAACAACAAACCAAATGCAACAACTAGTGCAAGCATTCCTGGGGGAAGGCCTGCTGCAGATAGATTTGCATATGGTGATGTCATCCAAGCAGTGGGTCAAAGTTGGCTTCAACCCTCGTCTGCATATGAAAAGAGAAAAGGGGCGTGCAGGGCATGGTGGCCTTTTGCAGCACTTGGCTGACCCCTAGTTTGCATTAAACACCTCCACCCTCCTTCGGTGTGGGGCTCATGTTGGCTATGCCCCAGCCCCTGAAGCATTCAAGCTGATTTCTTGCAGCAGCTGGGCACTGTAACAGCTCCAGAGCTGCTCTGTAAGGCAAGTAAAAGGGTGTGGGCCCTGCAGCACTACCTGTAGTTCGCATTGTGCGTTGGAAGGCACAAAGTAAGCAGAAAGGAGGAGAAGTCAGGATAGTGCGCAAGGGCATAGAAGGGAGCGGCTCAAGAAAAGAGAAGTGGAAACAGACAGCAAACTAGGCAGGAGAGAGACCTGAGACAAAGAGATCTGAATTATACGAGACCTGACCAGGGGAAACACAAATTATGCAGTCAAGTTTCCCACATTTGGGGAAATCGCAGGGGCAGCACACCCAGAGTGCAATGGGTGAGCCTTGCCCTGGGAGAAGCACCTTCATGATCATAGTATCTCACCTGGCAGGTAAGTAGGAGTTGGGCTAGAGCTGGGGAGGGTCGCTGCTCGGGCACCCCCCTGTCAAGTGAAGGAGATCCAACTGAGGCAGCACAAGGAAACTCTCGAAAGAAGAACAAGGCTAGAGGAAGATCTGAAACAAAGAAATCTGACTTTTACCAGAGATCAGAGGAAAACACAAACACAGTCCCCCACTACCAACAAATAAAGCAGTCACGTTTCCCACATTTGGGGAAATCACAGGGGTCAGCATACCCAGAATGCAATGAATGAACCTCACCCTGCAAAAGAGAGATATCGGCAAGGAAAAGCTGTATTGTACTTTTGCATTTTTCTCCCAAACGAAAGACACTAGAATGAAAATTTTAAAGCCTCCTGTTAGTGCTTCATCTACACGTTATAGCCCTGAATTTTCCAATGCCTATCTCTTTGCAAAAGAGAGATATCGGCAAGGAAAAGCTGTATTGTACCTTTGCATTTTTCTACCAAACGAAGGACACTAGAATGAAAATTTAAAAGCCTCCTGTTAGTGCTTCATCTACACGGTATAGCCCTGAATTTTCCAATGCCTAGCTCTTTGCAAAAGAGAGATATTGGCAAGGAAAAGCTGTATTGTACCTTTGCATTTTTCTCCCAAACGAAGGACACTAGAATGAAAATTTTAAAGCCTCCTGTTAGTGCTTCATCTACACGTTATAGCCCTGAATTTTCCAATGCCTATCTCTTTGCAAAAGAGAGATATCGGCAAGGAAAAACTGTATTGTACCTTTGCATTTTTCTCCCAAACGAAAGACACTAGAATGAAAATTTTAAAGCCTCCTGTTAGTGCTTCATCTACACGTTATAGCCCTGCATTTTCCAATGCGCAGCTCTTTGCAAAAGAGAGATATTGGCAAGGAAAAGCTGTCTTGTACCTTTGCATTTTTCTCCCAAACGAAGGTCACTAGAAAGAAAATTTTAAAGCCTCCTGTTAGGCCATCATCTACACGACATAGCCCTGAATTTTCCAATGCGTAGCTCTTTGCAAAATAGAGATATTGGCAAGGAAAAGCTGTCTTGTACCTTTGCATTTTTCTCCCAAACGAAGGACACTAGAAAGAAAATTTTAAAGCCTCCTGTTAGGCCATCATCTACACGACATAGCCCTGAATTTTCCAATGCGCAGCTCTTTGCAAAAGAGAGATATTGGCAAGGAAAAGCTGTCTTGTACCTTTGCATTTTTCTCCCAAACGAAGGACACTAGAAAGAAAATTTTAAAGCCTCCTGTTAGGCCATCATCTACACGACATAGCCCTGAATTTTCCAATGCGTAGCTCTTTGCAAAAGAGAGATATTGGCAAGGAAAAGCTGTCTTGTACCTTTGCATTTTTCTCCCAAACGAAGGACACTAGAAAGAAAATTTTAAAGCCTCCTGTTAGGCCATCATCTACACGACATAGCCCTGAATTTTCCAATGCGCAGCTCTTTGCAAAAGAGAGATATTGGCAAGGAAAAGCTGTCTTGTACCATTGCATTTTTCTCCCAAACGAAGGACACTAGAAAGAAAATTTTAAAGCCTCCTGTTAGGCCATCATCTACACGACATAGCCCTGAATTTTCCAATGCGTAGCTCTTTGCAAAAGAGAGATATCGGCAAGGAAAAGCTGCATTGTACTTTTGCATTTTTCTCCCAAATGAAAGACACTAGAATGAAAATTTTAAAGCCTCCTTTTAGTGCTTCATCTACACGTAATAGCCCTGAATTTTCCTATGCCTATCTCTTTGCAAAAGAGAGATATCGGCAAGGAAATGCTGTATTGTACCTTTGCATTTTTCTCCCAAACGAAAGACACTAGAATGAAAATTTTAAAGCCTACTGTTAGTGCTTCATCTACACGTTATAGCCCTGCATTTTTCAATGCCTATCTCTTTGCAAAAGAGAGATATCGGCAAGGAAAAGCTGCATTGTACTTTTGCATTTTTCTCCCAAACGAAAGACACTAGAATGAAAATTTTAAAGCCTCCTGTTAGTGCTTCATCTACATGTTATAGCCCTGAATTTTCCAATGCCTATCTCTTTGCAAAAGAGAGATATCGGCAAGGAAAAACTGTATTGTACCTTTGCATTTTTCTCCCAAACGAAAGACACTAGAATGAAAATTTTAAAGCCTCCTGTTAGTGCTTCAACTACACGTTATAGCCCTGAATTTTCCAATGCCTATCTCTTTGCAAAAGAGAGATATCGGCAAGGAAAAGCTGTATTGTACCTTTGCATTTTTCTCCCAAACGAAGGACACTAGAATGAAAATTTAAAAGCCTCCTGTTTAGTGCTTCATCTACACGGTATAGCCCTGAATTTTCCAATGCCTAGCTCTTTGCAAAAGAGAGATATTGGCAAGGAAAAACTGTATTGTACCTTTGCATTTTTCTCCCAAACGAAGGACACTAGAATGAAAATTTTAAAGCCTCCTGTTAGTGCTTCATCTACACGTTATAGCCCTGAATTTTCCAATGCCTATCTCTTTGCAAAAGAGAGATATCGGCAAGGAAAAACTGTATTGTACCTTTGCATTTTTCTCCCAAACGAAAGACACTAGAATGAAAATTTTAAAGCCTCCTGTTAGTGCTTCATCTACACGTTATAGCCCTGAATTTTCCAATGCCTAGCTCTTTGCAAAAGAGAGATATTGGCAAGGAAAAGCTGTATTGTACCTTTGCATTTTTCTCCCAAACTAAAGACACTAGAATGAAAATTTTAAAGCCTGCTGTTAGTGCTTCATCTACACGTTATAGCCCTGAATTTTCCAATGCCTATCTCTTTGCAAAAGAGAGATATCGGCAACGAAATGCTGTATTGTACCTTTGCATTTTTCTCCCAAACGAAAGACACTAGAATGAAAATTTTAAAGCCTCCTGTTAGTGCTTCATCTACACGTTATAGCCCTGAATTTTCCAATGCCTATCTCTTTGCAAAAGAGAGATATCGGCAAGGAAAAACTGTATTGTACCTTTGCATTTTTCTCCCAAACGAAAGACACTAGAATGAAAATTTTAAAGCCTCCTGTTAGTGCTTCATCTACACGTTATAGCCCTGAATTTTCCAATGCCTAGCTCTTTGCAAAAGAGAGATATTGGCAAGGAAAAGCTGTATTGTACCTTTGCATTTTTCTCCCAAACTAAAGACACTAGAATGAAAATGTTAAAGCCTACTGTTAGTGCTTCATTTACACGTTATAGCCCTGAATTTTCCAATGCCTATCTCTTTGCAAAAGAGAGATATCGGCAAGGAAAAGCTGCATTGTACTTTTGCATTTTTCTCCCAAACGAAAGACACTAGAATGAAAATTTTAAAGCCTCCTTTTAGTGCTTCATCTACACGTAATAGCCCTGAATTTTCCAATGCCTATCTCTTTGCAAAAGAGAGATATCGGCAAGGAAATGCTGTATTGTACCTTTGCATTTTTCTCCCAAACGAAAGACACTAGAATGAAAATTTTAAAGCCTACTGTTAGTGCTTCATCTACACGTTATAGCCCTGCATTTTCCAATGCCTATCTCTTTGCAAAATAGAGATATCGGCAAGGAAAAGCTGCATTGTACTTTTGCATTTTTCTCCCAAACGAAAGACACTAGAATGAAAATTTTAAAGCCTCCTGTTAGTGCTTCATCTACACGTTATAGCCCTGAATTTTCCAATGCCTAGCTCTTTGCAAATGAGAGATATTGGCAAGGAAAAACTGTATTGTACCTTTGCATTTTTCTCCCAAATGAAAGACACTAGAATGAAAATTTTAAAGCCTCCTGTTAGTGCTTCATCTACACGTTATAGCCCTGAATTTTCCAATGCCTATCTCTTTGCAAAAGAGAGATATCGGCAAGGAAAAGCTGTATTGTACCTTTGCATTTTTCTCCCAAACTAAAGACACTAGAATGAAAATTTTAAAGCCTACTGTTAGTGCTTCATCTACACGTTATAGCCCTGAATTTTCCAATGCCTAGCTCTTTGCAAAAGAGAGATATCGGCAAGGAAAAGCTGTATTGTACCTTTGCATTTTTCTCCCAAACGAAAGACACTAGAATGAAAATTTTAAAGCCTCCTGTTAGTGCTTCATCTACACGTTAAAGCCCTGAATTTTCCAATGCCTATCTCTTTGCAAAAGAGAGATATCGGCAAGGAAAAGCTTTATTGTACCTTTGCATTTTTCTCCCAAATGAAGGACACTAGAATTAAAATTTTAAAGCCTCATATTAGTGCTTCATCTACACATTATAGCCCTGAATTTTCCAATGCCTATCTCTTTGCAAAAGAGAGATATCGGCAAGGAAAAGCTGTATTTTACCTTTGCATTTTTCTCCCAAACGAAGGACACTAGAATGAAAATTTTAAAGCCTCCTGTTAGTGCTTCATCTACACGTTATAGCCGAGAATTTTCCAATGCCTATCTCTTTGCAAAAGAGAGATATCGGCAAGGAAAAGCAGTATTGTACCTTTGCATTTTTCTACCAAACGAAGGACACTAGAATGAAAATTTAAAAGCCTCCTGTTAGTGCTTCATCTACACGGTATAGCCCTGAATTTTCCAATGCCTAGCTCTTTGCAAAAGAGAGATATTGGCAAGGAAAAGCTGTATTGTACCTTTGCATTTTTCTCCCAAACGAAGGACACTAGAATGAAAATTTTAAAGCCTCCTGTTAGTGCTTCATCTACACGTTATAGCCCTGAATTTTCCAATGCCTATCTCTTTGCAAAAGAGAGATATCGGCAAGGAAAAACTGTATTGTACCTTTGCATTTTTCTCCCAAACGAAAGACACTAGAATGAAAATTTTAAAGCCTCCTGTTAGTGCTTCATCTACACGTTATAGCCCTGCATTTTCCAATGCCTATCTCTTTGCAAAAGAGAGATATCGGCAAGGAAAAGCAGCATTGTACCTTTGCATTTTTCTCCCAAACGAAAGACACTAGAATGAAAATTGTAAAGCCTCCTGTTAGTGCTTCATCTACACGTTATAGCCCTGCATTTTCCAATGCCTAGCTCTTTGCAAAAGAGAGATATTGGCAAGGAAAAGCTGTATTGTACCTTTGCATTTTTCTCCCAAACGAAGGACACTAGAATGAAAATTTTAAAGCCTCCTGTTAGTGCTTCATCTACACGTTATAGCCCTGAATTTTCCAATGCCTATCTCTTTGCAAAAGAGAGATATCGGCAAGGAAAAACTGTATTGTACCTTTGCATTTTTCTCCCAAACGAAAGACACTAGAATGAAAATTTTAAAGCCTCCTGTTAGTGCTTCATCTACACGTTATAGCCCTGCATTTTCCAATGCCTATCTCTTTGCAAAAGAGAGATATCGGCAAGGAAAAGCAGCATTGTACCTTTGCATTTTTCTCCCAAACGAAAGACACTAGAATGAAAATTGTAAAGCCTCCTGTTAGTGCTTCATCTACACGTTATAGCCCTGCATTTTCCAATGCCTAGCTCTTTGCAAAAGAGAGATATTGGCAAGGAAAAGCTGTATTGTACCTTTGCATTTTTCTCCCAAACGAAGGACACTAGAATGAAAATTTTAAAGCCTCCTGTTAGTGCTTCATCTACACGTTATAGCCCTGAATTTTCCAATGCCTATCTCTTTGCAAAAGAGAGATATCGGCAAGGAAAAGCTGTATTGTACCTTTGCATTTTTCTCCCAAACTAAAGACACTAGAATGAAAATTTTAAAGCCTTCTGTTAGTGCTTCATCTACACGTTATAGCCCTGAATTTTCCAATGCCTAGCTCTTTGCAAAAGAGAGATATCGGCAAGGAAAAGCTGTATTGTACCTTTGCATTTTTCTCCCAAACCAAAGACACTAGAATGAAAATTTTAAAGCCTCCTGTTAGTGCTTCATCTACACGTTATAGTCCTGAATTTTCCAATGCCTATCTCTTTGCAAAAGAGAGATATCGGCAAGGAAAAGCTTTATTGTACCTTTGCATTTTTCTCCCAAATGAAGGACACTAGAATTAAAATTTTAAAGCCTCCTATTAGTGCTTCATCTACACGTTATAGCCCTGAATTTTCCAATGCCTATCTCTTTGCAAAAGAGAGATATCGGCAAGGAAAAGCTGTATTTTACCTTTGCATTTTTCTCCCAAACGAAGGACACTAGAATGAAAATTTTAAAGCCTCCTGTTAGTGCTTCATCTACACGTTATAGCCCAGAATTTTCCAATGCCTATCTCTTTGCAAAAGAGAGATATCGGCAAGGAAAAGCAGTATTGTACCTTTGCATTTTTCTACCAAACGAAGGACACTAGAATGAAAATTTAAAAGCCTCCTGTTAGTGCTTCATCTACACGGTATAGCCCTGAATTTTCCAATGCCTAGCTCTTTGCAAAAGAGAGATATTGGCAAGGAAAAACTGTATTGTACCTTTGCATTTTTCTCCCAAACGAAAGACACTAGAATGAAAATTTTAAAGCCTCCTGTTAGTGCTTCATCTACACGTTATAGCCCTGCATTTTCCAATGCCTATCTCTTTGCAAAAGAGAGATATCGGCAAGGAAAAGCAGCATTGTACCTTTGCATTTTTCTCCCAAATGAAGGACACTAGAATTAAAATTTTAAAGCCTCCTATTAGTGCTTCATCTACACGTTATAGCCCTGAATTTTCCAATGCCTATCTCTTTGCAAAAGAGAGATATCGGCAAGGAAAAGCTGTATTTTACCTTTGCATTTTTCTCCCAAACGAAGGACACTAGAATGAAAATTTTAAAGCCTCCTGTTAGTGCTTCATCTACACGTTTTAGCCCAGAATTTTCCAATGCCTATCTCTTTGCAAAAGAGAGATATCGGCAAGGAAAAGCATTATTGTACCTTTGCATTTTTCTACCAAACGAAGGACACTAGAATGAAAATTTAAAAGCCTCCTGTTAGTGCTTCATCTACACGGTATAGCCCTGAATTTTCCAATGCCTAGCTCTTTGCAAAAGAGAGATATTGGCAAGGAAAAGCTGTATTGTACCTTTGCATTTTTCTCCCAAACGAAGGACACTAGAATGAAAATTTTAAAGCCTCCTGTTAGTGCTTCATCTACACGTTATAGCCCTGAATTTTCCAATGCCTATCTCTTTGCAAAAGAGAGATATCGGCAAGGAAAAACTGTATTGTACCTTTGCATTTTTCTCCCAAACGAAAGACACTAGAATGAAAATTTTAAAGCCTCCTGTTAGTGCTTCATCTACACGTTATAGCCCTGCATTTTCCAATGCCTATCTCTTTGCAAAAGAGAGATATCGGCAAGGAAAAGCAGCATTGTACCTTTGCATTTTTCTCCCAAACGAAAGACACTAGAATGAAAATTGTAAAGCCTCCTGTTAGTGCTTCATCTACACGTTATAGCCCTGCATTTTCCAATGCCTAGCTCTTTGCAAAAGAGAGATATTGGCAAGGAAAAGCTGTATTGTACCTTTGCATTTTTCTCCCAAACGAAGGACACTAGAATGAAAATTTTAAAGCCTCCTGTTAGTGCTTCATCTACACGTTATAGCCCTGAATTTTCCAATGCCTATCTCTTTGCAAAAGAGAGATATCGGCAAGGAAAAACTGTATTGTACCTTTGCATTTTTCTCCCAAACGAAAGACACTAGAATGAAAATTTTAAAGCCTACTGTTAGTGCTTCATCTACACGTTAATGCCCTGAATTTTCCAATGCCTAGCTCTTTGCAAAAGAGAGATATCGGCAAGGAAAAGCTGTATTGTACCTTTGCATTTTTCTCCCAAAAGAAGGACACTAGAATGAAAATTTTAAAGCCTCCTATTAGTGCTTCATCTACACGTTATAGCCCTGAATTTTCCAATGCCTATCTCTTTGCAAAAGAGAGATATCGGCAAGGAAAAGCTGTATTGTACCTTTGCATTTTTCTCCCAAACGAAGGACACTAGAATGAAAATTTTTAAGCCTCCTGTTAGTGCTTCATCTACACGTTATAGCCCTGAATTTTCCAATGCCTATCTCTTTGCAAAAGAGAGATATCGGCAAGGAAAAGCAGCATTGTATCTTGGCATTTTTCTCCCGAACGAAAGACACTAGAATGAAAATTGTAAAGCCTCCTGTTAGTGCTTCATCTACACGTTATAGCCCTGCATTTTCCAATGCCTAGCTCTTTGCAAAAGAGAGATATTGGCAAGGAAAAGCTGTATTGTACCTTTGCATTTTTCTCCCAAACGAAAGACACTAGAATGAAAATTTTAAAGCCTCCTTCATCTACACGTTATAGCCCTGAATTTTCCAATGCTTATCTCTTTGCAAAAGAGAGATATCGGCAAGGAAAAGCAGCATTGTACTTTTGCATTTTTCTCCCAAACGAAAGACACTAGAATGAAAATTTTAAAGCCTCCTGTTAGGCCATCATCTACACGACATAGCCCTGAATTTTCCAATGCGCAGCTCTTTGCAAAAGAGAGATATTGGCAAGGAAAAGCTGTCTTGTACCTTTGCATTTTTCTCCTAAACGAAGGACACTAGAAAGAAAATTTTAAAGCCTCCTGTTAGGCCATCATCTACACGACATAGCCCTGAATTTTCCAATGCGCAGCTCTTTGCAAAAGAGAGATATTTGCAAGGAAAAGCTGTCTTGTACCATTGCATTTTTCTCCCAAACGAAGGACACTAGAAAGAACATTTTAAAGCCTCCTGTTAGGCCATCATCTACACGACATAGCCCTGAATTTTCCAATGCGCAGCTCTTTGCAAAAGAGAGATATTGGCAAGGAAAAGCTGTCTTGTACCTTTGCATTTTTCTCCCAAACGAAGGTCACTAGAAAGAAAATTTTAAAGCCTCCTGTTAGGCCATAAACTACACGACATAGCCCTGAATTTTCCAATGCGCAGCTCTTTGCAAAAGAGAGATATTGGCAAGGAAAAGCTGTCTTGTACCATTGCATTTTTCTCCCAAACGAAGGACACTAGAAAGAACATTTTAAAGCCTCCTGTTAGGCCATCATCTACACGACATAGCCCTGAATTTTCCAATGCGCAGCTCTTTGCAAAAGAGAGATATTGGCAAGGAAAAGCTGTCTTGTACCTTTGCATTTTTCTCCCAAACGAAGGTCACTAGAAAGAAAATTTTAAAGCCTCCTGTTAGGCCATCATCTACATGACATAGCCCTGAATTTTCCAATGCGTAGCTCTTTGCAAAAGAGAGATATTGGCAAGGAAAAGCTGTCTTGTACCTTTGCATTTTTCTCCCAAACGAAGGACACTAGAAAGAAAATTTTAAAGCCTCCTGTTAGGCCATCATCTACACGACATAGCCCTGAATTTTCCAATGCGTAGCTCTTTGCAAAAGAGAGATATTGGCAAGGAAAAGCTGTCTTGTACCTTTGCATTTTTCTCCCAAACGAAGGACACTAGAAAGAAAATTTTAAAGCCTCCTGTTAGGCCATCATCTACACGACATAGCCCTGAATTTTCCAATGCGCAGCTCTTTGCAAAAGAGAGATATTGGCAAGGAAAAGCTGTCTTGTACCATTGCATTTTTCTCCCAAACGAAGGACACTAGAAAGAAAATTTTAAAGCCTCCTGTTAGGCCATCATCTACACGACATAGCCCTGAATTTTCCAATGCGTAGCTCTTTGCAAAAGAGAGATATTGGCAAGGAAAAGCTGTCTTGTACCTTTGCATTTTTCTCCCAAACGAAGGACACTAGAAAGAAAATTTTAAAGCCTCCTGTTAGGACATCATCTACACGACATAGCCCTGAATTTTCCAATCCGTAGCTCTTTGCAAAAGAGAGATATTGGCAAGGAAAAGCTGTCTTGTACCTTTGCATTTTTCTCCCAAACGAAGGACACTAGAAAGAAAATTTTAAAGCCTCCTGTTAGGCCATCATCTACACGACATAGCCCTGAATTTTCCAATGCGCAGCTCTTTGCAAAAGAGAGATATTGGCAAGGAAAAGCTGTCTTGTACCTTTGCATTTTTCTCCCAAACGAAGGTCACTAGAAAGAAAATTTTAAAGCCTCCTGTTAGGCCATCATCTACACGACATAGCCCTGAATTTTCCAATGCGTAGCTCTTTGCAAAAGAGAGATATTGGCAAGGAAAAGCTGTCTTGTACCTTTGCATTTTTCTCCCAAACGAAGGACACTAGAAAGAAAATTTTAAAGCCTCCTGTTAGGCCATCATCTACACGACATAGCCCTGAATTTTCCAATGCGCAGCTCTTTGCAAAAGAGAGATATTGGCAAGGAAAAGCTGTCTTGTACCATTGCATTTTTCTCCCAAACGAAGGACACTAGAAAGAAAATTTTAAAGCCTCCTGTTAGGCCATCATCTACACGACATAGCCCTGAATTTTCCAATGCGTAGCTCTTTGCAAAAGAGAGATATTGGCAAGGAAAAGCTGTCTTGTACCTTTGCATTTTTCTCCCAAACGAAGGACACTAGAAAGAAAATTTTAAAGCCTCCTGTTAGGACATCATCTACACGACATAGCCCTGAATTTTCCAATCCGTAGCTCTTTGCAAAAGAGAGATATTGGCAAGGAAAAGCTGTCTTGTACCTTTGCATTTTTCTCCCAAACGAAGGACACTAGAAAGAAAATTTTAAAGCCTCCTGTTAGGCCATCATCTACACGACATAGCCCTGAATTTTCCAATGCGCAGCTCTTGGCAAGGAAAAGCTGTCTTGTACCATTGCATTTTTCTCCCAAACGAAGGACACTAGAAAGAAAATTTTAAAGCCTCCTGTTAGGCCATCATCTACACGTTATAGCCCTGAATTTTCCAATGCCTATCTCTTTGCAAAAGAGAGATATCGGCAAGGAAAAGCAGCATTGTAACTTGGCATTTTTCTCCCGAACGAAAGACACTAGAATGAAAATTGTAAAGCCTCCTGTTAGTGCTTCATCTACACGTTATAGCCCTGCATTTTCCAATGCCTAGCTCTTTGCAAAAGAGAGATATTGGCAAGGAAAAGCTGTATTGTACCTTTGCATTTTTCTCCCAAACGAAAGACACTAGAATGAAAATTTTAAAGCCTCCTTCATCTACACGTTATAGCCCTGAATTTTCCAATGCTTATCTCTTTGCAAAAGAGAGATATCGGCAAGGAAAAGCAGCATTGTACTTTTGCATTTTTCTCCCAAACGAAAGACACTAGAATGAAAATTTTAAAGCCTCCTGTTAGGCCATCATCTACACGACATAGCCCTGAATTTTCCAATGCGCAGCTCTTTGCAAAAGAGAGATATTGGCAAGGAAAAGCTGTCTTGTACCTTTGCATTTTTCTCCTAAACGAAGGACACTAGAAAGAAAATTTTAAAGCCTCCTGTTAGGCCATCATCTACACGACATAGCCCTGAATTTTCCAATGCGCAGCTCTTTGCAAAAGAGAGATATTTGCAAGGAAAAGCTGTCTTGTACCATTGCATTTTTCTCCCAAACGAAGGACACTAGAAAGAACATTTTAAAGCCTCCTGTTAGGCCATCATCTACACGACATAGCCCTGAATTTTCCAATGCGCAGCTCTTTGCAAAAGAGAGATATTGGCAAGGAAAAGCTGTCTTGTACCTTTGCATTTTTCTCCCAAACGAAGGTCACTAGAAAGAAAATTTTAAAGCCTCCTGTTAGGCCATAAACTACACGACATAGCCCTGAATTTTCCAATGCGCAGCTCTTTGCAAAAGAGAGATATTGGCAAGGAAAAGCTGTCTTGTACCATTGCATTTTTCTCCCAAACGAAGGACACTAGAAAGAACATTTTAAAGCCTCCTGTTAGGCCATCATCTACACGACATAGCCCTGAATTTTCCAATGCGCAGCTCTTTGCAAAAGAGAGATATTGGCAAGGAAAAGCTGTCTTGTACCTTTGCATTTTTCTCCCAAACGAAGGTCACTAGAAAGAAAATTTTAAAGCCTCCTGTTAGGCCATCATCTACACGACATAGCCCTGAATTTTCCAATGCGTAGCTCTTTGCAAAAGAGAGATATTGGCAAGGAAAAGCTGTCTTGTACCTTTGCATTTTTCTCCCAAACGAAGGACACTAGAAAGAAAATTTTAAAGCCTCCTGTTAGGCCATCATCTACACGACATAGCCCTGAATTTTCCAATGCGTAGCTCTTTGCAAAAGAGAGATATTGGCAAGGAAAAGCTGTCTTGTACCTTTGCATTTTTCTCCCAAACGAAGGACACTAGAAAGAAAATTTTAAAGCCTCCTGTTAGGCCATCATCTACACGACATAGCCCTGAATTTTCCAATGCGCAGCTCTTTGCAAAAGAGAGATATTGGCAAGGAAAAGCTGTCTTGTACCATTGCATTTTTCTCCCAAACGAAGGACACTAGAAAGAAAATTTTAAAGCCTCCTGTTAGGCCATCATCTACACGACATAGCCCTGAATTTTCCAATGCGTAGCTCTTTGCAAAAGAGAGATATTGGCAAGGAAAAGCTGTCTTGTACCTTTGCATTTTTCTCCCAAACGAAGGACACTAGAAAGAAAATTTTAAAGCCTCCTGTTAGGACATCATCTACACGACATAGCCCTGAATTTTCCAATCCGTAGCTCTTTGCAAAAGAGAGATATTGGCAAGGAAAAGCTGTCTTGTACCTTTGCATTTTTCTCCCAAACGAAGGACACTAGAAAGAAAATTTTAAAGCCTCCTGTTAGGCCATCATCTACACGACATAGCCCTGAATTTTCCAATGCGCAGCTCTTTGCAAAAGAGAGATATTGGCAAGGAAAAGCTGTCTTGTACCTTTGCATTTTTCTCCCAAACGAAGGTCACTAGAAAGAAAATTTTAAAGCCTCCTGTTAGGCCATCATCTACACGACATAGCCCTGAATTTTCCAATGCGTAGCTCTTTGCAAAAGAGAGATATTGGCAAGGAAAAGCTGTCTTGTACCTTTGCATTTTTCTCCCAAACGAAGGACACTAGAAAGAAAATTTTAAAGCCTCCTGTTAGGCCATCATCTACACGACATAGCCCTGAATTTTCCAATGCGTAGCTCTTTGCAAAAGAGAGATATTGGCAAGGAAAAGCTGTCTTGTACCTTTGCATTTTTCTCCCAAACGAAGGACACTAGAAAGAAAATTTTAAAGCCTCCTGTTAGGCCATCATCTACACGACATAGCCCTGAATTTTCCAATGCGCAGCTCTTTGCAAAAGAGAGATATTGGCAAGGAAAAGCTGTCTTGTACCATTGCATTTTTCTCCCAAACGAAGGACACTAGAAAGAAAATTTTAAAGCCTCCTGTTAGGCCATCATCTACACGACATAGCCCTGAATTTTCCAATGCGTAGCTCTTTGCAAAAGAGAGATATTGGCAAGGAAAAGCTGTCTTGTACCTTTGCATTTTTCTCCCAAACGAAGGACACTAGAAAGAAAATTTTAAAGCCTCCTGTTAGGACATCATCTACACGACATAGCCCTGAATTTTCCAATCCGTAGCTCTTTGCAAAAGAGAGATATTGGCAAGGAAAAGCTGTCTTGTACCTTTGCATTTTTCTCCCAAACGAAGGACACTAGAAAGAAAATTTTAAAGCCTCCTGTTAGGCCATCATCTACACGACATAGCCCTGAATTTTCCAATGCGCAGCTCTTGGCAAGGAAAAGCTGTCTTGTACCATTGCATTTTTCTCCCAAACGAAGGACACTAGAAAGAAAATTTTAAAGCCTCCTGTTAGGCCATCATCTACACGACATAGCCCTTAATTTTCCAATGCGTAGCTCTTTGCAAAAGATAGATATTGGCAAGGAAAAGCTGTCTTGTACCTTTGCATTTTTCTCCCAAACGAAGGACACTAGAAAGAAAATTTTAAAGCCTCCTGTTAGGCCATCATCTACACGACATAGCCCTGAATTTTCCAATGCGCAGCTCTTTGCAAAAGAGAGATATTGGCAAGGAAAAGCTGTCTTGTACCTTTGCATTTTTCTCCCAAACGAAGGTCACTAGAAAGAAAATTTTAAAGCCTCCTGTTAGGCCATCATCTACACGACATAGCCCTGAATTTTCCAATGCGCAGCTCTTTGCAAAAGAGAGATATTGGCAAGGAAAAGCTGTCTTGTACCTTTGCATTTTTCTCCCAAACGAAGGACACTAGAAAGAAAATTTTAAAGCCTCCTGTTAGGCCATCATCTACACGACATAACCCTGAATTTTCCAATGCGCAGCTCTTTGCAAAAGAGAGATATTGGCAAGGAAAAGCTGTCTTGTTCCATTGCATTTTTCTCCCAAACGAAGGACACTAGAAAGAACATTTTAAAGCCTCCTGTTAGGCCATCATCTACACGACATAGCCCTGAATTTTCCAATGCGCAGCTCTTTGCAAAAGAGAGATATTGGCAAGGAAAAGCTGTCTTGTACCTTTGCATTTTTCTCCCAAACGAAGGTCACTAGAAAGAAAATTTTAAAGCCTCCTGTTAGGCCATCATCTACACGACATAGCCCTGAATTTTCCAATGCGCAGCTCTTTGCAAAAGAGAGATATTGGCAAGGAAAAGCTGTCTTGTACCATTGCATTTTTCTCCCAAACGAAGGACACTAGAAAGAAAATTTTAAAGCCTCCTGTTAGGCCATCATCTACACGACATAGCCCTGAATTTTCCAATGCGCAGCTCTTTGCAAAAGAGAGATATTGGCAAGGAAAAGCTGTCTTGTACCTTTGCATTTTTCTACCAAACGAAGGTCACTAGAAAGAAAATTTTAAAGCCTCCTGTTAGGCCATCATCTACACGACATAGCCCTGAATTTTCCAATGCGTAGCTCTTTGCAAAAGAGAGATATTGGCAAGGAAAAGCTGTCTTGTACCTTTGCATTTTTCTCCCAAACGAAGGACACTAGAAAGAAAATTTTAAAGCCTCCTGTTAGGCCATCATCTACACGACATAGCCCTGAATTTTCCAATGCGCAGCTCTTTGCAAAAGAGAGATATTGGCAAGGAAAAGCTGTCTTGTACCATTGCATTTTTCTCCCAAACGAAGGGCACTAGAAAGAAAATTTTAAAGCCTCCTGTTAGGCCATCATCTACACGACATAGCCCCGAATTTTCCAATGCGCAGCTCTTTGCAAAAGAGAGATATTGGCAAGGAAAAGCTGTCTTGTACCTTTGCATTTTTCTCCCAAACGAAGGTCACTAGAAAGAAAATTTTAAAGCCTCCTGTTAGGCCATCATCTACACGACATAGCCCTGAATTTTCCAATGCGCAGCTCTTTGCAAAAGAGAGATATTGGCAAGGAAAAGCTGTCTTGTACCATTGCATTTTTCTCCCAAACGAAGGGCACTAGAACGAAAATTTTAAAGCCTCCTGTTAGGCCATCATCTACACGACATAGCCCTGAATTTTCCAATGCGCAGCTCTTTGCAAAAGAGAGATATTGGCAAGGAAAAGCTGTCTTGTACCTTTGCATTTTTCTCCCAAACGAAGGTCACTAGAAAGAAAATTTTAAAGCCTCCTGTTAGGCCATCATCTACACGACATAGCCCTGAATTTTCCAATGCGCAGCTCTTTGCAAAAGAGAGATATTGGCAAGGAAAAGCTGTCTTGTACCATTGCATTTTTCTCCCAAACGAAGGACACTAGAAAGAAAATTTTAAAGCCTCCTGTTATGCCATCATCTACACGACATAGCCCTGAATTTTCCAATGCGCAGCTCTTTGCAAAAGAGAGATATTGGCAAGGAAAAGCTGTCTTGTACCTTTGCATTTTTCTCCCAAACGAAGGACACTAGAAAGAAAATTTTAAAGCCTCCTGTTAGGCCATCATCTACACGACATAGCCCTGAATTTTCCAATGCGCAGCTCTTTGCAAAAGAGAGATATTGGCAAGGAAAAGCTGTCTTGTACCATTGCATTTTTCTCCCAAACGAAGGACACTAGAAAGAAAATTTTAAAGCCTCCTTTTAGGCCATCATCTACACGACATAGCCCTGAATTTTCCAATGCGCAGCTCTTTGCAAAAGAGAGATATTGGCAAGGAAAAGCTGTCTTGTACCATTGCATTTTTCTCCCAAACGAAGGACACTAGAAAGAACATTTTAAAGCCTCCTGTTAGGCCATCATCTACACGACATAGCCCTGAATTTTCCAATGCGCAGCTCTTTGCAAAAGAGAGATATTGGCAAGGAAAAGCTGTCTTGTACCATTGCATTTTTCTCCCAAACGAAGGACACTAGAAAGAACATTTTAAAGCCTCCTGTTAGGCCATCATCTACACGACATAGCCCTGAATTTTCCAATGCGCAGCTCTTTGCAAAAGAGAGATATTGGCAAGGAAAAGCTGTCTTGTACCTTTGCATTTTTCTCCCAAACGAAGGACACTAGAAAGAAAATTTTAAAGCCTACTGTTAGGCCATCATCTACACGACATAGCCCTGAATTTTCCAATGCGCAGCTCTTTGCAAAAGAGAGATATTGGCAAGGAAAAGCTGTCTTGTACCATTGCATTTTTCTCCCAAACGAAGGACACTAGAAAGAATATTTTAAAGCCTCCTGTTAGGCCATCATCTACACTACATAGCCCTGAATTTTCCAATGCGCAGCTCTTTGCAAAAGAGAGATATTGGCAAGGAAAAGCTGTCTTGTACCTTTGCATTTTTCTACCAAACGAAGGTCACTAGAAAGAACATTTTAAAGCCTCCTGTTAGGCCATCATCTACACGACATAGCCCTGAATTTTCCAATGCGTAGCTCTTTGCAAAAGAGAGATATTGGCAAGGAAAAGCTGTCTTGTACCTTTGCATTTTTCTCCCAAACGAAGGACACTAGAAAGAAAATTTTAAAGCCTCCTGTTAGGCCATCATCTACACGACATAGCCCTGAATTTTCCAATGCGCAGCTCTTTGCAAAAGACAGATATTGGCAAGGAAAAGCTGTCTTGTACCATTGCATTTTTCTCCCAAACGAAGGGCACTAGAAAGAAAATTTTAAAGCCTCCTGTTAGGCCATCATCTACACGACATAGCCCTGAATTTTCCAATGCGCAGCTCTTTGCAAAAGAGAGATATTGGCAAGGAAAAGCTGTCTTGTACCTTTGCATTTTTCTCCCAAACGAAGGTCACTAGAAAGAAAATTTTAAAGCCTCCTGTTAGGCCATCATCTACACGACATAGCCCTGAATTTTCCAATGCGCAGCTCTTTGCAAAAGAGAGATATTGGCAAGGAAAAGCTGTCTTGTACCTTTGCATTTTTCTCCCAAACGAAGGTCACTAGAAAGAAAATTTTAAAGCCTCCTGTTAGGCCATCATCTACACGACATAGCCCTGAATTTTCCAATGCGCAGCTCTTTGCAAAAGAGAGATATTGGCAAGGAAAAGCTGTCTTGTACCATTGCATTTTTCTCCCAAACGAAGGACACTAGAAAGAAAATTTTAAAGCCTCCTGTTAGGCCATCATCTACACGACATAGCCCTAAATTTTCCAATGCGCAGCTCTTTGCAAAAGAGAGATATTGGCAAGGAAAAGCTGTCTTGTACCTTTGCATTTTTCTCCCAAACGAAGGTCACTAGAAAGAAAATTTTAAAGCCTCCTGTTAGGCCATCATCTACACGACATAGCCCTGAATTTTCCAATGCGCAGCTCTTTGCAAAAGAGAGATATTGGCAAGGAAAAGCTGTCTTGTACCATTGCATTTTTCTCCCAAACGAAGGGCACTAGAAAGAAAATTTTAAAGCCTCCTGTTAGGCCATCATCTACACGACATAGCCCTGAATTTTCCAATGCGCAGCTCTTTGCAAAAGAGAGATATTGGCAAGGAAAAGCTGTCTTGTACCTTTGCATTTTTCTCCCAAACGAAGGTCACTAGAAAGAAAATTTTAAAGCCTCCTGTTAGGCCATCATCTACACGACATAGCCCTGAATTTTCCAATGCGCAGCTCTTTGCAAAAGAGAGATATTGGCAAGGAAAAGCTGTCTTGTACCATTGCATTTTTCTCCCAAACGAAGGACACTAGAAAGAAAATTTTAAAGCCTCCTGTTAGGCCATCATCTACACGACATAGCCCTGAATTTTCCAATGCGCAGCTCTTTGCAAAAGAGAGATATTGGCAAGGAAAAGCTGTCTTGTACCTTTGCATTTTTCTCCCAAACGAAGGACACTAGAAAGAAAATTTTAAAGCCTCCTGTTAGGCCATCATCTACACGACATAGCCCTGAATTTTCCAATGCGCAGCTCTTTGCAAAAGAGAGATATTGGCAAGGAAAAGCTGTCTTGTACCATTGCATTTTTCTCCCAAACGAAGGACACTAGAAAGAAAATTTTAAAGCCTCCTGTTAGGCCATCATCTACACGACATAGCCCTGAATTTTCCAATGCGCAGCTCTTTGCAAAAGAGAGATATTGGCAAGGAAAAGCTGTCTTGTACCATTGCATTTTTCTCCCAAACGAAGGACACTAGAAAGAACATTTTAAAGCCTCCTGTTAGGCCATCATCTACACGACATAGCCCTGAATTTTCCAATGCGCAGCTCTTTGCAAAAGAGAGATATTGGCAAGGAAAAGCTGTCTTGTACCTTTGCATTTTTCTCCCAAACGAAGGTCACTAGAAAGAAAATTTTAAAGCCTCCTGTTAGGCCATCATCTACACGACATAGCCCTGAATTTTCCAATGCGCAGCTCTTTGCAAAAGAGAGATATTGGCAAGGAAAAGCTGTCTTGTACCATTGCATTTTTCTACCAAACGAAGGTCACTAGAAAGAAAATTTTAAAGCCTCCTGTTAGGCCATCATCTACACGACATAGCCCTGAATTTTCCAATGCGTAGCTCTTTGCAAAAGAGAGATATTGGCAAGGAAAAGCTGTCTTGTACCTTTGCATTTTTCTCCCAAACGAAGGTCGCTAGAAAGAAAATTTTAAAGCCTCCTGTTAGGCCATCATCTACACGACATAGCCCTGAATTTTCCAATGCGCAGCTCTTTGCAAAAGAGAGATATTGGCAAGGAAAAGCTGTCTTGTACCATTGCATTTTTCTCCCAAACGAAGGACACTAGAAAGAAAATTTTAAAGCCTCCTGTTATGCCATCATCTACACGACATAGCCCTGAATTTTCCAATGCGCAGCTCTTTGCAAAAGAGAGATATTGGCAAGGAAAAGCTGTCTTGTACCTTTGCATTTTTCTCCCAAACGAAGGACACTAGAAAGAAAATTTTAAAGCCTCCTGTGAGGCCATCATCTACACGACATAGCCCTGAATTTTCCAATGCGCAGCTCTTTGCAAAAGAGAGATATTGGCAAGGAAAAGCTGTCTTGTACCATTGCATTTTTCTCCCAAACGAAGGACACTAGAAATAAAATTTTAAAGCCTCCTTTTAGGCCATCATCTACACGACATAGCCCTGAATTTTCCAATGCGCAGCTCTTTGCAAAAGAGAGATATTGGCAAGGAAAAGCTGTCTTGTACCATTGCATTTTTCTCCCAAACGAAGGACACTAGAAAGAAAATTTTAAAGCCTCCTGTTAGGCCATCATCTACACGACATAGCCCTGAATTTTCCAATGCGCAGCTCTTTGCAAAAGAGAGATATTGGCAAGGAAAAGCTGTCTTGTACCATTGCATTTTTCTCCCAAACGAAGGACACTAGAAAGAACATTTTAAAGCCTCCTGTTAGGCCATCATCTACACGACATAGCCCTGAATTTTCCAATGCGCAGCTCTTTGCAAAAGAGAGATATTGGCAAGGAAAAGCTGTCTTGTACCTTTGCATTTTTCTCCCAAACGAAGGACACTAGAAAGAAAATTTTAAAGCCTTCTGTTAGGCCATCATCTACACGACATAGCCCTGAATTTTCCAATGCGCAGCTCTTTGCAAAAGAGAGATATTGGCAAGGAAAAGCTGTCTTGTACCTTTGCATTTTTCTCCCAAACGAAGGTCACTAGAAAGAAAATTGTAAAGCCTCCTGTTAGGCCATCATCTACACGACATAGCCCTGAATTTTCCAATGCGCAGCTCTTTGCAAAAGAGAGATATTGGCAAGGAAAAGCTGTCTTGTACCTTTGCATTTTTCTACCAAACGAAGGTCACTAGAAAGAAAATTTTAAAGCCTCCTGTTAGGCCATCATCTACACGACATAGCCCTGAATTTTCCAATGCGTAGCTCTTTGCAAAAGAGAGATATTGGCAAGGAAAAGCTGTCTTGTACCTTTGCATTTTTCTCCCAAACGAAGGACACTAGAAAGAAAATTTTAAAGCCTCCTGTTAGGCCATCATCTACACGACATAGCCCTGAATTTTCCAATGCGCAGCTCTTTGCAAAAGAGAGATATTGGCAAGGAAAAGCTGTCTTGTACCATTGCATTTTTCTCCCAAACGAAGGGCACTAGAAAGAAAATTTTAAAGCCTCCTGTTAGGCCATCATCTACACGACATAGCCCTGAATTTTCCAATGCGCAGCTCTTTGCAAAAGAGAGATATTGGCAAGGAAAAGCTGTCTTGTACCTTTGCATTTTTCTCCCAAACGAAGGTCACTAGAAAGAAAATTTTAAAGCCTCCTGTTAGGCCATCATCTACACGACATAGCCCTGAATTTTCCAATGCGCAGCTCTTTGCAAAAGAGAGATATTGGCAAGGAAAAGCTGTCTTGTACCTTTGCATTTTTCTCCCAAACGAAGGTCACTAGAAAGAAAATTTTAAAGCCTCCTGTTAGGCCATCATCTACACGACATAGCCCTGAATTTTCCAATGCGCAGCTCTTTGCAAAAGAGAGATATTGGCAAGGAAAAGCTGTCTTGTACCATTGCATTTTTCTCCCAAACGAAGGACACTAGAAAGAACATTTTAAAGCCTCCTGTTAGGCCATCATCTACACGACATAGCCCTGAATTTTCCAATGCGCAGCTCTTTGCAAAAGAGAGATATTGGCAAGGAAAAGCTGTCTTGTACCATTGCATTTTTCTCCCAAACGAAGGACACTAGAAAGAACATTTTAAAGCCTCCTGTTAGGCCATCATCTACACGACATAGCCCTGAATTTTCCAATGCGCAGCTCTTTGCAAAAGAGAGATATTGGCAAGGAAAAGCTGTCTTGTACCTTTGCATTTTTCTCCCAAACGAATGTCACTAGAAAGAAAATTTTAAAGCCTCCTGTTAGGCCATCATCTACACGACATAGCCCTGAATTTTCCAATGCGCAGCTCTTTGCAAAAGAGAGATATTGGCAAGGAAAAGCTGTCTTGTACCTTTGCATTTTTCTCCCAAACGAAGGACACTAGAAAGAAAATTTTAAAGCCTACTGTTAGGCCATCATCTACACGACATAGCCCTGAATTTTCCAATGCGCAGCTCTTTGCAAAAGAGAGATATTGGCAAGGAAAAGCTGTCTTGTACCTTTGCATTTTTCTCCCAAACGAAGGTCACTAGAAAGAAAATTGTAAAGCCTCCTGTTAGGCCATCATCTACACGACATAGCCCTGAATTTTCCAATGCGCAGCTCTTTGCAAAAGAGAGATATTGGCAAGGAAAAGCTGTCTTGTACCTTTGCATTTTTCTACCAAACGAAGGTCACTAGAAAGAAAATTTTAAAGCCTCCTGTTAGGCCATCATCTACACGACATAGCCCTGAATTTTCCAATGCGTAGCTCTTTGCAAAAGAGAGATATTGGCAAGGAAAAGCTGTCTTGTACCTTTGCATTTTTCTCCCAAACGAAGGACACTAGAAAGAAAATTTTAAAGCCTCCTGTTAGGCCATCATCTACACGACATAGCCCTGAATTTTCCAATGCGCAGCTCTTTGCAAAAGAGAGATATTGGCAAGGAAAAGCTGTCTTGTACCATTGCATTTTTCTCCCAAACGAAGGGCACTAGAAAGAAAATTTTAAAGCCTCCTGTTAGGCCATCATCTACACGACATAGCCCTGAATTTTCCAATGCGCAGCTCTTTGCAAAAGAGAGATATTGGCAAGGAAAAGCTGTCTTGTACCTTTGCATTTTTCTCCCAAACGAAGGTCACTAGAAAGAAAATTTTAAAGCCTCCTGTTAGGCCATCATCTACACGACATAGCCCTGAATTTTCCAATGCGCAGCTCTTTGCAAAAGAGAGATATTGGCAAGGAAAAGCTGTCTTGTACCTTTGCATTTTTCTCCCAAACGAAGGTCACTAGAAAGAAAATTTTAAAGCCTCCTGTTAGGCCATCATCTACACGACATAGCCCTGAATTTTCCAATGCGCAGCTCTTTGCAAAAGAGAGATATTGGCAAGGAAAAGCTGTCTTGTACCATTGCATTTTTCTCCCAAACGAAGGACACTAGAAAGAACATTTTAAAGCCTCCTGTTAGGCCATCATCTACACGACATAGCCCTGAATTTTCCAATGCGCAGCTCTTTGCAAAAGAGAGATATTGGCAAGGAAAAGCTGTCTTGTACCTTTGCATTTTTCTCCCAAACGAAGGTCACTAGAAAGAAAATTTTAAAGCCTCCTGTTAGGCCATCATCTACACGACATAGCCCTGAATTTTCCAATGCGCAGCTCTTTGCAAAAGAGAGATATTGGCAAGGAAAAGCTGTCTTGTACCATTGCATTTTTCTCCCAAACGAAGGACACTAGAAAGAACATTTTAAAGCCTCCTGTTAGGCCATCATCTACACGACATAGCCCTGAATTTTCCAATGCGCAGCTCTTTGCAAAAGAGAGATATTGGCAAGGAAAAGCTGTCTTGTACCTTTGCATTTTTCTCCCAAACGAAGGTCACTAGAAAGAAAATTTTAAAGCCTCCTGTTAGGCCATCATCTACACGACATAGCCCTGAATTTTCCAATGCGCAGCTCTTTGCAAAAGAGAGATATTGGCAAGGAAAAGCTGTCTTGTACCATTGCATTTTTCTCCCAAACGAAGGACACTAGAAAGAAAATTTTAAAGCCTCCTTTTAGGCCATCATCTACACGACATAGCCCTGAATTTTCCAATGCGCAGCTCTTTGCAAAAGAGAGATATTGGCAAGGAAAAGCTGTCTTGTACCATTGCATTTTTCTCCCAAACGAAGGACACTAGAAAGAAAATTTTAAAGCCTCCTGTTAGGCCATCATCTACACGACATAGCCCTGAATTTTCCAATGCGCAGCTCTTTGCAAAAGAGAGATATTGGCAAGGAAAAGCTGTCTTGTACCATTGCATTTTTCTCCCAAACGAAGGACACTAGAAAGAACATTTTAAAGCCTCCTGTTAGGCCATCATCTACACGACATAGCCCTGAATTTTCCAATGCGCAGCTCTTTGCAAAAGAGAGATATTGGCAAGGAAAAGCTGTCTTGTACCTTTGCATTTTTCTCCCAAACGAAGGACACTAGAAAGAAAATTTTAAAGCCTACTGTTAGGCCATCATCTACACGACATAGCCCTGAATTTTCCAATGCGCAGCTCTTTGCAAAAGAGAGATATTGGCAAGGAAAAGCTGTCTTGTACCTTTGCATTTTTCTCCCAAACGAAGGTCACTAGAAAGAAAATTGTAAAGCCTCCTGTTAGGCCATCATCTACACGACATAGCCCTGAATTTTCCAATGCGCAGCTCTTTGCAAAAGAGAGATATTGGCAAGGAAAAGCTGTCTTGTACCATTGCATTTTTCTCCCAAACGAAGGACACTAGAAAGAATATTTTAAAGCCTCCTGTTAGGCCATCATCTACACGACATAGCCCTGAATTTTCCAATGCGCAGCTCTTTGCAAAAGAGAGATATTGGCAAGGAAAAGCTGTCTTGTACCTTTGCATTTTTCTACCAAACGAAGGTCACTAGAAAGAAAATTTTAAAGCCTCCTGTTAGGCCATCATCTACACGACATAGCCCTGAATTTTCCAATGCGTAGCTCTTTGCAAAAGAGAGATATTGGCAAGGAAAAGCTGTCTTGTACCTTTGCATTTTTCTCCCAAACGAAGGACACTAGAAAGAAAATTTTAAAGCCTCCTGTTAGGCCATCATCTACACGACATAGCCCTGAATTTTCCAATGCGCAGCTCTTTGCAAAAGAGAGATATTGGCAAGGAAAAGCTGTCTTGTACCATTGCATTTTTCTCCCAAACGAAGGGCACTAGAAAGAAAATTTTAAAGCCTCCTGTTAGGCCATCATCTACACGACATAGCCCTGAATTTTCCAATGCGCAGCTCTTTGCAAAAGAGAGATATTGGCAAGGAAAAGCTGTCTTGTACCTTTGCATTTTTCTCCCAAACGAAGGTCACTAGAAAGAAAATTTTAAAGCCTCCTGTTAGGCCATCATCTACACGACATAGCCCTGAATTTTCCAATGCGCAGCTCTTTGCAAAAGAGAGATATTGGCAAGGAAAAGCTGTCTTGTACCTTTGCATTTTTCTCCCAAACGAAGGTCACTAGAAAGAAAATTTTAAAGCCTCCTGTTAGGCCATCATCTACACGACATAGCCCTGAATTTTCCAATGCGTAGCTCTTTGCAAAAGAGAGATATTGGCAAGGAAAAGCTGTCTTGTACCTTTGCATTTTTCTCCCAAATGAAGGACACTAGAAAGAAAATTTTAAAGCCTCCTGTTAGGCCATCATCTACACGACATAGCCCTGAATTTTCCAATGCGCAGCTCTTTGCAAAAGAGAGATATTGGCAAGGAAAAGCTGTCTTGTACCATTGCATTTTTCTCCCAAACGAAGGACACTAGAAAGAACATTTTAAAGCCTCCTGTTAGGCCATCATCTACACGACATAGCCCTGAATTTTCCAATGCGCAGCTCTTTGCAAAAGAGAGATATTGGCAAGGAAAAGCTGTCTTGTACCATTGCATTTTTCTCCCAAACGAAGGACACTAGAAAGAACATTTTAAAGCCTCCTGTTAGGCCATCATCTACACGACATAGCCCTGAATTTTCCAATGCGCAGCTCTTTGCAAAAGAGAGATATTGGCAAGGAAAAGCTGTCTTGTACCTTTGCATTTTTCTCCCAAACGAAGGACACTAGAAAGAAAATTTTAAAGCCTCCTGTTAGGCCATCATCTACACGACATAGCCCTGAATTTTCCAATGCGCAGCTCTTTGCAAAAGAGAGATATTGGCAAGGAAAAGCTGTCTTGTACCTTTGCATTTTTCTCCCAAACGAAGGTCACTAGAAAGAAAATTTTAAAGCCTCCTGTTAGGCCATCATCTACACGACATAGCCCTGAATTTTCCAATGCGCAGCTCTTTGCAAAAGAGAGATATTGGCAAGGAAAAGCTGTCTTGTACCTTTGCATTTTTCTCCCAAACGAAGGTCACTAGAAAGAAAATTTTAAAGCCTCCTGTTAGGCCATCATCTACACGACATAGCCCTGAATTTTCCAATGCGTAGCTCTTTGCAAAAGAGAGATATTGGCAAGGAAAAGCTGTCTTGTACCTTTGCATTTTTCTCCCAAACGAAGGACACTAGAAAGAAAATTTTAAAGCCTCCTGTTAGGCCATCATCTACACGACATAGCCCTGAATTTTCCAATGCGCAGCTCTTTGCAAAAGAGAGATATTGGCAAGGAAAAGCTGTCTTGTACCATTGCATTTTTCTCCCAAACGAAGGACACTAGAAAGAACATTTTAAAGCCTCCTGTTAGGCCATCATCTACACGACATAGCCCTGAATTTTCCAATGCGCAGCTCTTTGCAAAAGAGAGATATTGGCAAGGAAAAGCTGTCTTGTACCATTGCATTTTTCTCCCAAACGAAGGACACTAGAAAGAACATTTTAAAGCCTCCTGTTAGGCCATCATCTACACGACATAGCCCTGAATTTTCCAATGCGCAGCTCTTTGCAAAAGAGAGATATTGGCAAGGAAAAGCTGTCTTGTACCATTGCATTTTTCTCCCAAACGAAGGTCACTAGAAAGAAAATTTTAAAGACTCCTGTTAGGCCATCATCTACACGACATAGCCCTGAATTTTCCAATGCGTAGCTCTTTGCAAAAGAGAGATATTGGCAAGGAAAAGCTGTCTTGTACCTTTGCATTTTTCTCCCAAACGAAGGACACTAGAAAGAAAATTTTAAAGCCTCCTGTTAGGCCATCATCTACACGACATAGCCCTGAATTTTCCAATGCGCAGCTCTTTGCAAAAGAGAGATTTTGGCAAGGAAAAGCTGTCTTGTACCATTGCATTTTTCTCCCAAACGAAGGACACTAGAAAGAAAATTTTAAAGCCTCCTGTTAGGCCATCATCTACACGACATAGCCCTGAATTTTCCAATGCGCAGCTCTTTGCAAAAGAGAGATATTAGCAAGGAAAAGCTTTCTTGTACCTTTGCATTTTTCTCCCAAACGAAGGTCACTAGAAAGAAAATTTTAAAGCCTCCTGTTAGGCCATCATCTACACGACATAGCCCTGAATTTTCCAATGCGTAGCTCTTTGCAAAAGAGAGATATTGGCAAGGAAAAGCTGTCTTGTACCTTTGCATTTTTCTCCCAAACGAAGGACACTAGAAAGAAAATTTTAAAGCCTCCTGTTAGGCCATCATCTACACGACATAGCCCTGAATTTTCCAATGCGCAGCTCTTTGCAAAAGAGAGATATTGGCAAGGAAAAGCTGTCTTGTACCATTGCATTTTTCTCCCAAACGAAGGACACTAGAAAGAAAATTTTAAAGCCTCCTGTTAGGCCATCATCTACACGACATAGCCCTGAATTTTCCAATGCGTAGCTCTTTGCAAAAGAGAGATATTGGCAAGGAAAAGCTGTCTTGTACCTTTGCATTTTTCTCCCAAACGAAGGACACTAGAAAGAAAATTTTAAAGCCTCCTGTTAGGCCATCATCTACACGACATAGCCCTGAATTTTCCAATGCGCAGCTCTTTGCAAAAGAGAGATATTGGCAAGGAAAAGCTGTCTTGTACCATTGCATTTTTCTCCCAAACGAAGGACACTAGAAAGAACATTTTAAAGCCTCCTGTTAGGCCATCATCTACACGACATAGCCCTGAATTTTCCAATGCGCAGCTCTTTGCAAAAGAGAGATATTGGCAAGGAAAAGCTGTCTTGTACCTTTGCATTTTTCTCCCAAACGAAGGTCACTAGAAAGATAATTTTAAAGCCTCCTGTTAGGCCATCATCTACACGACATAGCCCTGAATTTTCCAATGCGTAGCTCTTTGCAAAAGAGAGATATTGGCAAGGAAAAGCTGTCTTGTACCTTTGCATTTTTCTCCCAAACGAAGGACACTAGAAAGAAAATTTTAAAGCCTCCTGTTAGGCCATCATCTACACGACATAGCCCTGAATTTTCCAATGCGCAGCTCTTTGCAAAAGAGAGATATTGGCAAGGAAAAGCTGTCTTGTACCTTTGCATTTTTCTCCCAAACGAAGGTCACTAGAAAGATAATTTTAAAGCCTCCTGTTAGGCCATCATCTACACGACATAGCCCTGAATTTTCCAATGCGTAGCTCTTTGCAAAAGAGAGATATTGGCAAGGAAAAGCTGTCTTGTACCTTTGCATTTTTCTCCCAAACGAAGGACACTAGAAAGAAAATTTTAAAGCCTCCTGTTAGGCCATCATCTACACGACAGAGCCCTGAATTTTCCAATGCGCAGCTCTTTGCAAAAGAGAGATATTGGCAAGGAAAAGCTGTCTTGTACCATTGCATTTTTCTCCCAAACGAAGGACACTAGAAAGAAAATTTTAAAGCCTCCTGTTAGGCCATCATCTACACGACATAGCCCTGAATTTTCCAATGCGTAGCTCTTTGCAAAAGAGAGATATTGGCAAGGAAAAGCTGTCTTGTACCTTTGCATTTTTCTCCCAAACGAAGGACACTAGAAAGAAAATTTTAAAGCCTCCTGTTAGGCCATCATCTACACGACATAGCCCTGAATTTTCCAATGCGTAGCTCTTTGCAAAAGAGAGATATTGGCAAGGAAAAGCTGTCTTGTACCTTTGCATTTTTCTCCCAAACGAAGGACACTAGAAAGAAAATTTTAAAGCCTCCTGTTAGGCCATCATCTACACGACATAGCCCTGAATTTTCCAATCCGTAGCTCTTTGCAAAAGAGAGATATTGGCAAGGAAAAGCTGTCTTGTACCTTTGCATTTTTCTCCCAAACGAAGGACACTAGAAAGACAATTTTAAAGCCTCCTGTTAGGCCATCATCTACACGACATAGCCCTGAATTTTCCAATGCGCAGCTCTTTGCAAAAGAGAGATATTGGCAAGGAAAAGCTGTCTTGTACCATTGCATTTTTCTCCCAAACGAAGGACACTAGAAAGAACATTTTAAAGCCTCCTGTTAGGCCATCATCTACACGACATAGCCCTGAATTTTCCAATGCGCAGCTCTTTGCAAAAGAGAGATATTGGCAAGGAAAAGCTGTCTTGTACCTTTGCATTTTTCTCCCAAACGAAGGACACTAGAAAGAAAATTTTAAAGCCTCCTGTTAGGCCATCATCTACACGACATAGCCCTGAATTTTCCAATGCGTAGCTCTTTGCAAAAGAGAGATATTGGCAAGGAAAAGCTGTCTTGTACCTTTGCATTTTTCTCCCAAACGAAGGACACTAGAAAGAAAATTTTAAAGCCTCCTGTTAGGCCATCATCTACACGACATAGCCCTGAATTTTCCAATGCGCAGCTCTTTGCAAAAGAGAGATATTAGCAAGGAAAAGCTTTCTTGTACCTTTGCATTTTTCTCCCAAACGAAGGTCACTAGAAAGAAAATTTTAAAGCCTCCTGTTAGGCCATCATCTACACGACATAGCCCTGAATTTTCCAATGCGTAGCTCTTTGCAAAAAAGAGATATTGGCAAGGAAAAGCTGTCTTGTACCATTGCATTTTTCTCCCAAACGAAGGACACTAGAAAGAAAATTTTAAAGCCTCCTGTTAGGCCATCATCTACACGACATAGCCCTGAATTTTCCAATGCGCAGCTCTTTGCAAAAGAGAGATATTGGCAAGGAAAAGCTGTCTTGTACCATTGCATTTTTCTCCCAAACGAAGGGCACTAGAAAGAAAATTTTAAAGCCTCCTGTTAGGCCATCATCTACACGACATAGCCCTGAATTTTTTAATGCGCAGCTCTTTGCAAAAGAGAGATATTGGCAAGGAAAAGCTGTCTTGTACCTTTGCATTTTTCTCCCAAACGAAGGGCACTAGAAAGAAAATTTTAAAGCCTCCTGTTAGGCCATCATCTACACGACATAGCCCTGAATTTTCCAATGAGTAGCTCTTTGCAAAAGAGAGATATTGGCAAGGAAAAGCTGTCTTGTACCTTTGCATTTTTCTCCCAAACGAAGGACACTAGAAAGAAAATTTTAAAGCCTCCTGTTAGGCCATCATCTACACGACATAGCCCTGAATTTTCCAATGCGCAGCTCTTTGCAAAAGAGAGATATTGGCAAGGAAAAGCTGTCTTGTACCATTGCATTTTTCTCCCAAACGAAGGACACTAGAAAGAACATTTTAAAGCCTCCTGTTAGGCCATCATCTACACGACATAGCCCTGAATTTTCCAATGCGCAGCTCTTTGCAAAAGAGAGATATTGGCAAGGAAAAGCTGTCTTGTACCTTTGCATTTTTCTCCCAAACGAAGGTCACTAGAAAGAAAATTTTAAAGCCTCCTGTTAGGCCATCATCTACACGACATAGCCCTGAATTTTCCAATGCGTAGCTCTTTGCAAAAGAGAGATATTGGCAAGGAAAAGCTGTCTTGTACCTTTGCATTTTTCTCCCAAACGAAGGACACTAGAAAGAAAATTTTAAAGCCTCCTGTTAGGCCATCATCTACACGACATAGCCCTGAATTTTCCAATGCGTAGCTCTTTGCAAAAGAGAGATATTGGCAAGGAAAAGCTGTCTTGTACCTTTGCATTTTTCTCCCAAACGAAGGACACTAGAAAGAAAATTTTAAAGCCTCCTTTTAGGCCATCATCTACACGACATAGCCCTGAATTTTCCAATGCGCAGCTCTTTGCAAAAGAGAGATATTGGCAAGGAAAAGCTGTCTTGTACCATTGCATTTTTCTCCCAAACGAAGGGCACTAGAAAGAAAATTTTAAAGCCTCCTGTTAGGCCATCATCTACACGACATAGCCCTGAATTTTCCAATGCGCAGCTCTTTGCAAAAGAGAGATATTGGCAAGGAAAAGCTGTCTTGTACCTTTGCATTTTTCTCCCAAACGAAGGTCACTAGAAAGAAAATTTTAAAGCCTCCTGTTAGGCCATCATCTACAACGACATAGCCCTGAATTTTCCAATGCGCATCTCTTTGCAAAAGAGAGATATTGGCAAGGAAAAGCTGTCTTGTACCTTTGCATTTTTCTCCCAAACGAAGGTCACTAGAAAGAAAATTTTAAAGCCTCCTGTTAGGCCATCATCTACACGACATAGCCCTGAATTTTCCAATGCGCAGCTCTTTGCAAAAGAGAGATATTGGCAAGGAAAAGCTGTCTTGTACCTTTACATTTTTCTCCCAAACGAAGGTCACTAGAAAGAAAATTTTAAAGCCTCCTGTTAGGCCATCATCTACACGACATAGCCCTGAATTTTCCAATGCGTAGCTCTTTGCAAAAGAGAGATATTGGCAAGGAAAAGCTGTCTTGTACCTTTGCATTTTTCTCCCAAACGAAGGACACTAGAAAGAAAATTTTAAAGCCTCCTGTTAGGCCATCATCTACACGACATAGCCCTGAATTTTCCAATGCGCAGCTCTTTGCAAAAGAGAGATATTGGCAAGGAAAAGCTGTCTTGTACCATTGCATTTTTCTCCCAAACGAAGGGCACTAGAAAGAAAATTTTAAAGCCTCCTGTTAGGCCATCATCTACACGACATAGTCCTGAATTTTCCAATGCGCAGCTCTTTGCAAAAGAGAGATATTGGCAAGGAAAAGCTGTCTTGTACCTTTGCATTTTTCTCCCAAACGAAGGACACTAGAAAGAAAATTTTAAAGCCTCCTGTTAGGCCATCATCTACACGACATAGCCCTGAATTTTCCAATGCGCAGCTCTTTGCAAAAGAGAGATATTGGCAAGGAAAAGCTGTCTTGTACCTTTGCATTTTTCTCCCAAACGAAGGTCACTAGAAAGAAAATTTTAAAGCCTCCTGTTAGGCCATCATCTACACGACATAGCCCTGAATTTTCCAATGCGCAGCTCTTTGCAAAAGAGAGATATTGGCAAGGAAAAGCTGTCTTGTACCATTGCATTTTTCTCCCAAACGAAGGACACTAGAAAGAACATTTTAAAGCCTCCTGTTAGGCCATCATCTACACGACATAGCCCTGAATTTTACAATGCGCAGCTCTTTGCAAAAGAGAGATATTGGCAAGGAAAAGCTGTCTTGTACCTTTGCATTTTTCTCCCAAACGAAGGTCACTAGAAAGAAAATTTTAAAGCCTCCTGTTAGGCCATCATCTACACGACATAGCCCTGAATTTTCCAATGCGTAGCTCTTTGCAAAAGAGAGATATTGGCAAGGAAAAGCTGTCTTGTACCTTTGCATTTTTCTCCCAAACGAAGGACACTAGAAAGAAAATTTTAAAGCCTCCTGTTAGGCCATCATCTACACGACATAGCCCTGAATTTTCCAATGCGCAGCTCTTTGCAAAAGAGAGATATTGGCAAGGAAAAGCTGTCTTTTACCATTGCATTTTTCTCCCAAACGAAGGTCACTAGAAAGAAAATTTTAATGCCTCCTGTTAGGCCATCATCTACACGACATAGCCCTGAATTTTCCAATGCGTAGCTCTTTGCAAAAGAGAGATATTGGCAAGGAAAAGCTGTCTTGTACCTTTGCATTTTTCTCCCAAACGAAGGACACTAGAAAGAAAATTTTAAAGCCTCCTGTTAGGCCATCATCTACACGACATAGCCCTGAATTTTCCAATGCGTAGCTCTTTGCAAAAGAGAGATATTGGCAAGGAAAAGCTGTCTTGTACCTTTGCATTTTTCTCCCAAACGAAGGACACTAGAAAGAAAATTTTAAAGCCTCCTTTTAGGCCATCATCTACACGACATAGCCCTGAATTTTCCAATGCGCAGCTCTTTGCAAAAGAGAGATATTGGCAAGGAAAAGCTGTCTTGTACCATTGCATTTTTCTCCCAAACGAAGGGCACTAGAAAGAAAATTTTAAAGCCTCCTGTTAGGCCATCATCTACACGACATAGCCCTGAATTTTCCAATGCGCAGCTCTTTGCAAAAGAGAGATATTGGCAAGGAAAAGCTGTCTTGTACCTTTGCATTTTGCTCCCAAACGAAGGTCACTAGAAAGAAAATTTTAAAGCCTCCTGTTAGGCCATCATCTACACGACATAGCCCTGAATTTTCCAATGCGCATCTCTTTGCAAAAGAGAAATATTGGCAAGGAAAAGCTGTCTTGTACCTTTGCATTTTTCTCCCAAACGAAGGTCACTAGAAAGAAAATTTTAAAGCCTCCTGTTAGGCCATCATCTACACGACATAGCCCTGAATTTTCCAATGCGCAGCTCTTTGCAAAAGAGAGATATTGGCAAGGAAAAGCTGTCTTGTACCTTTGCATTTTTCTCCCAAACGAAGGTCACTAGAAAGAAAATTTTAAAGCCTCCTGTTAGGCCATCATCTACACGACATAGCCCTGAATTTTCCAATGCGTAGCTCTTTGCAAAAGAGAGATATTGGCAAGGAAAAGCTGTCTTGTACCTTTGCATTTTTCTCCCAAACGAAGGACACTAGAAAGAAAATTTTAAAGCCTCCTGTTAGGCCATCATCTACACGACATAGCCCTGAATTTTCCAATGCGCAGCTCTTTGCAAAAGAGAGATATTGGCAAGGAAAAGCTGTCTTGTACCATTGCATTTTTCTCCCAAACGAAGGGCACTAGAAAGAAAATTTTAAAGCCTCCTGTTAGGCCATCATCTACACGACATAGCCCTGAATTTTCCAATGCGTAGCTCTTTGCAAAAGAGAGATATTGGCAAGGAAAAGCTGTCTTGTACCTTTGCATTTTTCTCCCAAACGAAGGTCACTAGAAAGAAAATTTTAAAGCCTCCTGTTAGGCCATCATCTACAACGACATAGCCCTGAATTTTCCAATGCGCATCTCTTTGCAAAAGAGAGATATTGGCAAGGAAAAGCTGTCTTGTACCTTTGCATTTTTCTCCCAAACGAAGGTCACTAGAAAGAAAATTTTAAAGCCTCCTGTTAGGCCATCATCTACACGACATAGCCCTGAATTTTCCAATGCGCAGCTCTTTGCAAAAGAGAGATATTGGCAAGGAAAAGCTGTCTTGTACCTTTACATTTTTCTCCCAAACGAAGGTCACTAGAAAGAAAATTTTAAAGCCTCCTGTTAGGCCATCATCTACACGACATAGCCCTGAATTTTCCAATGCGTAGCTCTTTGCAAAAGAGAGATATTGGCAAGGAAAAGCTGTCTTGTACCTTTGCATTTTTCTCCCAAACGAAGGACACTAGAAAGAAAATTTTAAAGCCTCCTGTTAGGCCATCATCTACACGACATAGCCCTGAATTTTCCAATGCGCAGCTCTTTGCAAAAGAGAGATATTGGCAAGGAAAAGCTGTCTTGTACCATTGCATTTTTCTCCCAAACGAAGGGCACTAGAAAGAAAATTTTAAAGCCTCCTGTTAGGCCATCATCTACACGACATAGCCCTGAATTTTCCAATGCGCAGCTCTTTGCAAAAGAGAGATATTGGCAAGGAAAAGCTGTCTTGTACCTTTGCATTTTTCTCCCAAACGAAGGACACTAGAAAGAAAATTTTAAAGCCTCCTGTTAGGCCATCATCTACACGACATAGCCCTGAATTTTCCAATGCGCAGCTCTTTGCAAAAGAGAGATATTGGCAAGGAAAAGCTGTCTTGTACCATTGCATTTTTCTCCCAAACGAAGGGCACTAGAAAGAAAATTTTAAAGCCTCCTGTTAGGCCATCATCTACACGACATAGCCCTGAATTTTCCAATGCGTAGCTCTTTGCAAAAGAGAGATATTGGCAAGGAAAAGCTGTCTTGTACCTTTGCATTTTTCTCCCAAACGAAGGTCACTAGAAAGAAAATTTTAAAGCCTCCTGTTAGGCCATCATCTACAACGACATAGCCCTGAATTTTCCAATGCGCATCTCTTTGCAAAAGAGAGATATTGGCAAGGAAAAGCTGTCTTGTACCTTTGCATTTTTCTCCCAAACGAAGGTCACTAGAAAGAAAATTTTAAAGCCTCCTGTTAGGCCATCATCTACACGACATAGCCCTGAATTTTCCAATGCGCAGCTCTTTGCAAAAGAGAGATATTGGCAAGGAAAAGCTGTCTTGTACCTTTACATTTTTCTCCCAAACGAAGGTCACTAGAAAGAAAATTTTAAAGCCTCCTGTTAGGCCATCATCTACACGACATAGCCCTGAATTTTCCAATGCGTAGCTCTTTGCAAAAGAGAGATATTGGCAAGGAAAAGCTGTCTTGTACCTTTGCATTTTTCTCCCAAACGAAGGACACTAGAAAGAAAATTTTAAAGCCTCCTGTTAGGCCATCATCTACACGACATAGCCCTGAATTTTCCAATGCGCAGCTCTTTGCAAAAGAGAGATATTGGCAAGGAAAAGCTGTCTTGTACCATTGCATTTTTCTCCCAAACGAAGGGCACTAGAAAGAAAATTTTAAAGCCTCCTGTTAGGCCATCATCTACACGACATAGCCCTGAATTTTCCAATGCGCAGCTCTTTGCAAAAGAGAGATATTGGCAAGGAAAAGCTGTCTTGTACCTTTGCATTTTTCTCCCAAACGAAGGACACTAGAAAGAAAATTTTAAAGCCTCCTGTTAGGCCATCATCTACACGACATAGCCCTGAATTTTCCAATGCGCAGCTCTTTGCAAAAGAGAGATATTGGCAAGGAAAAGCTGTCTTGTACCTTTGCATTTTTCTCCCAAACGAAGGTCACTAGAAAGAAAATTTTAAAGCCTCCTGTTAGGCCATCATCTACACGACATAGCCCTGAATTTTCCAATGCGCAGCTCTTTGCAAAAGAGAGATATTGGCAAGGAAAAGCTGTCTTGTACCATTGCATTTTTCTCCCAAACGAAGGACACTAGAAAGAACATTTTAAAGCCTCCTGTTAGGCCATCATCTACACGACATAGCCCTGAATTTTACAATGCGCAGCTCTTTGCAAAAGAGAGATATTGGCAAGGAAAAGCTGTCTTGTACCTTTGCATTTTTCTCCCAAACGAAGGTCACTAGAAAGAAAATTTTAAAGCCTCCTGTTAGGCCATCATCTACACGACATAGCCCTGAATTTTCCAATGCGTAGCTCTTTGCAAAAGAGAGATATTGGCAAGGAAAAGCTGTCTTGTACCTTTGCATTTTTCTCCCAAACGAAGGACACTAGAAAGAAAATTTTAAAGCCTCCTGTTAGGCCATCATCTACACGACATAGCCCTGAATTTTCCAATGCGCAGCTCTTTGCAAAAGAGAGATATTGGCAAGGAAAAGCTGTCTTGTACCATTGCATTTTTCTCCCAAACGAAGGTCACTAGAAAGAAAATTTTAATGCCTCCTGTTAGGCCATCATCTACACGACATAGCCCTGAATTTTCCAATGCGTAGCTCTTTGCAAAAGAGAGATATTGGCAAGGAAAAGCTGTCTTGTACCTTTGCATTTTTCTCCCAAACGAAGGACACTAGAAAGAAAATTTTAAAGCCTCCTGTTAGGCCATCATCTACACGACATAGCCCTGAATTTTCCAATGCGTAGCTCTTTGCAAAAGAGAGATATTGGCAAGGAAAAGCTGTCTTGTACCTTTGCATTTTTCTCCCAAACGAAGGACACTAGAAAGAAAATTTTAAAGCCTCCTTTTAGGCCATCATCTACACGACATAGCCCTGAATTTTCCAATGCGCAGCTCTTTGCAAAAGAGAGATATTGGCAAGGAAAAGCTGTCTTGTACCATTGCATTTTTCTCCCAAACGAAGGGCACTAGAAAGAAAATTTTAAAGCCTCCTGTTAGGCCATCATCTACACGACATAGCCCTGAATTTTCCAATGCGCAGCTCTTTGCAAAAGAGAGATATTGGCAAGGAAAAGCTGTCTTGTACCTTTGCATTTTGCTCCCAAACGAAGGTCACTAGAAAGAAAATTTTAAAGCCTCCTGTTAGGCCATCATCTACACGACATAGCCCTGAATTTTCCAATGCGCATCTCTTTGCAAAAGAGAAATATTGGCAAGGAAAAGCTGTCTTGTACCTTTGCATTTTTCTCCCAAACGAAGGTCACTAGAAAGAAAATTTTAAAGCCTCCTGTTAGGCCATCATCTACACGACATAGCCCTGAATTTTCCAATGCGCAGCTCTTTGCAAAAGAGAGATATTGGCAAGGAAAAGCTGTCTTGTACCTTTGCATTTTGCTCCCAAACGAAGGTCACTAGAAAGAAAATTTTAAAGCCTCCTGTTAGGCCATCATCTACACGACATAGCCCTGAATTTTCCAATGCGTAGCTCTTTGCAAAAGAGAGATATTGGCAAGGAAAAGCTGTCTTGTACCTTTGCATTTTTCTCCCAAACGAAGGACACTAGAAAGAAAATTTTAAAGCCTCCTGTTAGGCCATCATCTACACGACATAGCCCTGAATTTTCCAATGCGCAGCTCTTTGCAAAAGAGAGATATTGGCAAGGAAAAGCTGTCTTTTACCATTGCATTTTTCTCCCAAACGAAGGTCACTAGAAAGAAAATTTTAATGCCTCCTGTTAGGCCATCATCTACACGACATAGCCCTGAATTTTCCAATGCGTAGCTCTTTGCAAAAGAGAGATATTGGCAAGGAAAAGCTGTCTTGTACCTTTGCATTTTTCTCCCAAACGAAGGACACTAGAAAGAAAATTTTAAAGCCTCCTGTTAGGCCATCATCTACACGACATAGCCCTGAATTTTCCAATGCGTAGCTCTTTGCAAAAGAGAGATATTGGCAAGGAAAAGCTGTCTTGTACCTTTGCATTTTTCTCCCAAACGAAGGACACTAGAAAGAAAATTTTAAAGCCTCCTTTTAGGCCATCATCTACACGACATAGCCCTGAATTTTCCAATGCGCAGCTCTTTGCAAAAGAGAGATATTGGCAAGGAAAAGCTGTCTTGTACCATTGCATTTTTCTCCCAAACGAAGGGCACTAGAAAGAAAATTTTAAAGCCTCCTGTTAGGCCATCATCTACACGACATAGCCCTGAATTTTCCAATGCGCAGCTCTTTGCAAAAGAGAGATATTGGCAAGGAAAAGCTGTCTTGTACCTTTGCATTTTGCTCCCAAACGAAGGTCACTAGAAAGAAAATTTTAAAGCCTCCTGTTAGGCCATCATCTACACGACATAGCCCTGAATTTTCCAATGCGCATCTCTTTGCAAAAGAGAAATATTGGCAAGGAAAAGCTGTCTTGTACCTTTGCATTTTTCTCCCAAACGAAGGTCACTAGAAAGAAAATTTTAAAGCCTCCTGTTAGGCCATCATCTACACGACATAGCCCTGAATTTTCCAATGCGCAGCTCTTTGCAAAAGAGAGATATTGGCAAGGAAAAGCTGTCTTGTACCTTTGCATTTTTCTCCCAAACGAAGGTCACTAGAAAGAAAATTTTAAAGCCTCCTGTTAGGCCATCATCTACACGACATAGCCCTGAATTTTCCAATGCGTAGCTCTTTGCAAAAGAGAGATATTGGCAAGGAAAAGCTGTCTTGTACCTTTGCATTTTTCTCCCAAACGAAGGACACTAGAAAGAAAATTTTAAAGCCTCCTGTTAGGCCATCATCTACACGACATAGCCCTGAATTTTCCAATGCGCAGCTCTTTGCAAAAGAGAGATATTGGCAAGGAAAAGCTGTCTTGTACCATTGCATTTTTCTCCCAAACGAAGGGCACTAGAAAGAAAATTTTAAAGCCTCCTGTTAGGCCATCATCTACACGACATAGCCCTGAATTTTCCAATGCGTAGCTCTTTGCAAAAGAGAGATATTGGCAAGGAAAAGCTGTCTTGTACCTTTGCATTTTTCTCCCAAACGAAGGTCACTAGAAAGAAAATTTTAAAGCCTCCTGTTAGGCCATCATCTACAACGACATAGCCCTGAATTTTCCAATGCGCATCTCTTTGCAAAAGAGAGATATTGGCAAGGAAAAGCTGTCTTGTACCTTTGCATTTTTCTCCCAAACGAAGGTCACTAGAAAGAAAATTTTAAAGCCTCCTGTTAGGCCATCATCTACACGACATAGCCCTGAATTTTCCAATGCGCAGCTCTTTGCAAAAGAGAGATATTGGCAAGGAAAAGCTGTCTTGTACCTTTACATTTTTCTCCCAAACGAAGGTCACTAGAAAGAAAATTTTAAAGCCTCCTGTTAGGCCATCATCTACACGACATAGCCCTGAATTTTCCAATGCGTAGCTCTTTGCAAAAGAGAGATATTGGCAAGGAAAAGCTGTCTTGTACCTTTGCATTTTTCTCCCAAACGAAGGACACTAGAAAGAAAATTTTAAAGCCTCCTGTTAGGCCATCATCTACACGACATAGCCCTGAATTTTCCAATGCGCAGCTCTTTGCAAAAGAGAGATATTGGCAAGGAAAAGCTGTCTTGTACCATTGCATTTTTCTCCCAAACGAAGGGCACTAGAAAGAAAATTTTAAAGCCTCCTGTTAGGCCATCATCTACACGACATAGCCCTGAATTTTCCAATGCGCAGCTCTTTGCAAAAGAGAGATATTGGCAAGGAAAAGCTGTCTTGTACCTTTGCATTTTTCTCCCAAACGAAGGACACTAGAAAGAAAATTTTAAAGCCTCCTGTTAGGCCATCATCTACACGACATAGCCCTGAATTTTCCAATGCGCAGCTCTTTGCAAAAGAGAGATATTGGCAAGGAAAAGCTGTCTTGTACCATTGCATTTTTCTCCCAAACGAAGGGCACTAGAAAGAAAATTTTAAAGCCTCCTGTTAGGCCATCATCTACACGACATAGCCCTGAATTTTCCAATGCGTAGCTCTTTGCAAAAGAGAGATATTGGCAAGGAAAAGCTGTCTTGTACCTTTGCATTTTTCTCCCAAACGAAGGTCACTAGAAAGAAAATTTTAAAGCCTCCTGTTAGGCCATCATCTACAACGACATAGCCCTGAATTTTCCAATGCGCATCTCTTTGCAAAAGAGAGATATTGGCAAGGAAAAGCTGTCTTGTACCTTTGCATTTTTCTCCCAAACGAAGGTCACTAGAAAGAAAATTTTAAAGCCTCCTGTTAGGCCATCATCTACACGACATAGCCCTGAATTTTCCAATGCGCAGCTCTTTGCAAAAGAGAGATATTGGCAAGGAAAAGCTGTCTTGTACCTTTACATTTTTCTCCCAAACGAAGGTCACTAGAAAGAAAATTTTAAAGCCTCCTGTTAGGCCATCATCTACACGACATAGCCCTGAATTTTCCAATGCGTAGCTCTTTGCAAAAGAGAGATATTGGCAAGGAAAAGCTGTCTTGTACCTTTGCATTTTTCTCCCAAACGAAGGACACTAGAAAGAAAATTTTAAAGCCTCCTGTTAGGCCATCATCTACACGACATAGCCCTGAATTTTCCAATGCGCAGCTCTTTGCAAAAGAGAGATATTGGCAAGGAAAAGCTGTCTTGTACCATTGCATTTTTCTCCCAAACGAAGGGCACTAGAAAGAAAATTTTAAAGCCTCCTGTTAGGCCATCATCTACACGACATAGCCCTGAATTTTCCAATGCGCAGCTCTTTGCAAAAGAGAGATATTGGCAAGGAAAAGCTGTCTTGTACCTTTGCATTTTTCTCCCAAACGAAGGACACTAGAAAGAAAATTTTAAAGCCTCCTGTTAGGCCATCATCTACACGACATAGCCCTGAATTTTCCAATGCGCAGCTCTTTGCAAAAGAGAGATATTGGCAAGGAAAAGCTGTCTTGTACCTTTGCATTTTTCTCCCAAACGAAGGTCACTAGAAAGAAAATTTTAAAGCCTCCTGTTAGGCCATCATCTACACGACATAGCCCTGAATTTTCCAATGCGCAGCTCTTTGCAAAAGAGAGATATTGGCAAGGAAAAGCTGTCTTGTACCATTGCATTTTTCTCCCAAACGAAGGACACTAGAAAGAACATTTTAAAGCCTCCTGTTAGGCCATCATCTACACGACATAGCCCTGAATTTTACAATGCGCAGCTCTTTGCAAAAGAGAGATATTGGCAAGGAAAAGCTGTCTTGTACCTTTGCATTTTTCTCCCAAACGAAGGTCACTAGAAAGAAAATTTTAAAGCCTCCTGTTAGGCCATCATCTACACGACATAGCCCTGAATTTTCCAATGCGTAGCTCTTTGCAAAAGAGAGATATTGGCAAGGAAAAGCTGTCTTGTACCTTTGCATTTTTCTCCCAAACGAAGGACACTAGAAAGAAAATTTTAAAGCCTCCTGTTAGGCCATCATCTACACGACATAGCCCTGAATTTTCCAATGCGCAGCTCTTTGCAAAAGAGAGATATTGGCAAGGAAAAGCTGTCTTGTACCATTGCATTTTTCTCCCAAACGAAGGTCACTAGAAAGAAAATTTTAATGCCTCCTGTTAGGCCATCATCTACACGACATAGCCCTGAATTTTCCAATGCGTAGCTCTTTGCAAAAGAGAGATATTGGCAAGGAAAAGCTGTCTTGTACCTTTGCATTTTTCTCCCAAACGAAGGACACTAGAAAGAAAATTTTAAAGCCTCCTGTTAGGCCATCATCTACACGACATAGCCCTGAATTTTCCAATGCGTAGCTCTTTGCAAAAGAGAGATATTGGCAAGGAAAAGCTGTCTTGTACCTTTGCATTTTTCTCCCAAACGAAGGACACTAGAAAGAAAATTTTAAAGCCTCCTTTTAGGCCATCATCTACACGACATAGCCCTGAATTTTCCAATGCGCAGCTCTTTGCAAAAGAGAGATATTGGCAAGGAAAAGCTGTCTTGTACCATTGCATTTTTCTCCCAAACGAAGGGCACTAGAAAGAAAATTTTAAAGCCTCCTGTTAGGCCATCATCTACACGACATAGCCCTGAATTTTCCAATGCGCAGCTCTTTGCAAAAGAGAGATATTGGCAAGGAAAAGCTGTCTTGTACCTTTGCATTTTGCTCCCAAACGAAGGTCACTAGAAAGAAAATTTTAAAGCCTCCTGTTAGGCCATCATCTACACGACATAGCCCTGAATTTTCCAATGCGCATCTCTTTGCAAAAGAGAAATATTGGCAAGGAAAAGCTGTCTTGTACCTTTGCATTTTTCTCCCAAACGAAGGTCACTAGAAAGAAAATTTTAAAGCCTCCTGTTAGGCCATCATCTACACGACATAGCCCTGAATTTTCCAATGCGCAGCTCTTTGCAAAAGAGAGATATTGGCAAGGAAAAGCTGTCTTGTACCTTTGCATTTTTCTCCCAAACGAAGGTCACTAGAAAGAAAATTTTAAAGCCTCCTGTTAGGCCATCATCTACACGACATAGCCCTGAATTTTCCAATGCGTAGCTCTTTGCAAAAGAGAGATATTGGCAAGGAAAAGCTGTCTTGTACCTTTGCATTTTTCTCCCAAACGAAGGACACTAGAAAGAAAATTTTAAAGCCTCCTGTTAGGCCATCATCTACACGACATAGCCCTGAATTTTCCAATGCGCAGCTCTTTGCAAAAGAGAGATATTGGCAAGGAAAAGCTGTCTTGTACCATTGCATTTTTCTCCCAAACGAAGGGCACTAGAAAGAAAATTTTAAAGCCTCCTGTTAGGCCATCATCTACACGACATAGCCCTGAATTTTCCAATGCGCAGCTCTTTGCAAAAGAGAGATATTGGCATGGAAAAGCTGTCTTGTACCATTGCATTTTTCTCCCAAACGAAGGACACTAGAAAGAACATTTTAAAGCCTCCTGTTAGGCCATCATCTACACGACATAGCCCTGAATTTTACAATGCGCAGCTCTTTGCAAAAGAGAGATATTGGCAAGGAAAAGCTGTCTTGTACCTTTGCATTTTTCTCCCAAACGAAGGTCACTAGAAAGAAAATTTTAAAGCCTCCTGTTAGGCCATCATCTACACGACATAGCCCTGAATTTTCCAATGCGCAGCTCTTTGCAAAAGAGAGATATTGGCAAGGAAAAGCTGTCTTGTACCATTGCATTTTTCTCCCAAACGAAGGACACTAGAAAGAACATTTTAAAGCCTCCTGTTAGGCCATCATCTACACGACATAGCCCTGAATTTTACAATGCGCAGCTCTTTGCAAAAGAGAGATATTGGCAAGGAAAAGCTGTCTTGTACCTTTGCATTTTTCTCCCAAACGAAGGTCACTAGAAAGAAAATTTTAAAGCCTCCTGTTAGGCCATCATCTACACGACATAGCCCTGAATTTTCCAATGCGTAGCTCTTTGCAAAAGAGAGATATTGGCAAGGAAAAGCTGTCTTGTACCTTTGCATTTTTCTCCCAAACGAAGGACACTAGAAAGAAAATTTTAAAGCCTCCTGTTAGGCCATCATCTACACGACATAGCCCTGAATTTTCCAATGCGCAGCTCTTTGCAAAAGAGAGATATTGGCAAGGAAAAGCTGTCTTGTACCATTGCATTTTTCTCCCAAACGAAGGTCACTAGAAAGAAAATTTTAAAGCCTCCTGTTAGGCCATCATCTACACGACATAGCCCTGAATTTTCCAATGCGTAGCTCTTTGCAAAAGAGAGATATTGGCAAGGAAAAGCTGTCTTGTACCTTTGCATTTTTCTCCCAAACGAAGGACACTAGAAAGAAAATTTTAAAGCCTCCTGTTAGGCCATCATCTACACGACATAGCCCTGAATTTTCCAATGCGCAGCTCTTTGCAAAAGAGAGATATTGGCAAGGAAAAGCTGTCTTGTACCATTGCATTTTTCTCCCAAACGAAGGACACTAGAAAGAAAATTTTAAAGCCTCCTGTTAGGCCATCATCTACACGACATAGCCCTGAATTTTCCAATGCGCAGCTCTTTGCAAAAGAGAGATATTGGCAAGGAAAAGCTGTCTTGTACCATTGCATTTTTCTCCCAAACGAAGGACACTAGAAAGAACATTTTAAAGCCTCCTGTTAGGCCATCATCTACACGACATAGCCCTGAATTTTCCAATGCGCAGCTCTTTGCAAAAGAGAGATATTGGCAAGGAAAAGCTGTCTTGTACCATTGCATTTTTCTCCCAAACGAAGGTCACTAGAAAGAAAATTTTAAAGCCTCCTGTTAGGCCATCATCTACACGACATAGCCCTGAATTTTCCAATGCGTAGCTCTTTGCAAAAGAGAGATATTGGCAAGGAAAAGCTGTCTTGTACCTTTGCATTTTTCTCCCAAACGAAGGACACTAGAAAGAAAATTTTAAAGCCTCCTGTTAGGCCATCATCTACACGACATAGCCCTGAATTTTCCAATGCGCAGCTCTTTGCAAAAGAGAGATATTGGCAAGGAAAAGCTGTCTTGTACCATTGCATTTTTCTCCCAAACGAAGGACACTAGAAAGAAAATTTTAAAGCCTCCTGTTAGGCCATCATCTACACGACATAGCCCTGAATTTTCCAATGCGCAGCTCTTTGCAAAAGAGAGATATTGGCAAGGAAAAGCTGTCTTGTACCATTGCATTTTTCTCCCAAACGAAGGACACTAGAAAGAACATTTTAAAGCCTCCTGTTAGGCCATCATCTACACGACATAGCCCTGAATTTTCCAATGCGCAGCTCTTTGCAAAAGAGAGATATTGGCAAGGAAAAGCTGTCTTGTACCATTGCATTTTTCTCCCAAACGAAGGTCACTAGAAAGAAAATTTTAAAGCCTCCTGTTAGGCCATCATCTACACGACATAGCCCTGAATTTTCCAATGCGTAGCTCTTTGCAAAAGAGAGATATTGGCAAGGAAAAGCTGTCTTGTACCTTTGCATTTTTCTCCCAAACGAAGGACACTAGAAAGAAAATTTTAAAGCCTCCTGTTAGGCCATCATCTACACGACATAGCCCTGAATTTTCCAATGCGCAGCTCTTTGCAAAAGAGAGATATTGGCAAGGAAAAGCTGTCTTGTACCATTGCATTTTTCTCCCAAACGAAGGACACTAGAAAGAACATTTTAAAGCCTCCTGTTAGGCCATCATCTACACGACATAACCCTGAATTTTCCAATGCGCAGCTCTTTGCAAAAGAGAGATATTGGCAAGGAAAAGCTGTCTTGTACCTTTGCATTTTTCTCCCAAACGAAGGTTACTAGAAAGAAAATTTTAAAGCCTCCTGTTAGGCCATCATCTACACGACATAGCCCTGAATTTTCCAATACGCAGCTCTTTGCAAAAGAGAGATATTCGCAAGGAAAAGCTGTCTTGTACCATTGCATTTTTCTCCCAAACGAAGGACACTAGAAAGAAAATTTTAAAGCCTCCTGTTAGGCCATCATCTACACGACATAGCCCTGAATTTTCCAATGCGCAGCTCTTTGCAAAAGAGAGATATTGGCAAGGAAAAGCTGTCTTGTTCCTTTGCATTTTTCTCCCAAACGAAGGTCACTAGAAAGAAAATTTTAAAGCCTCCTGTTAGGCCATCATCTACACGACATAGCCCTGAATTTTCCAATGCGTAGCTCTTTGCAAAAGAGAGATATTGGCAAGGAAAAGCTGTCTTGTACCTTTGCATTTTTCTCCCAAACGAAGGACACTAGAAAGAAAATTTTAAAGCCTCCTGTTAGGCCATCATCTACACGACATAGCCCTGAATTTTCCAATGCGCAGCTCTTTGCAAAAGAGAGATATTGGCAAGGAAAAGCTGTCTTGTACCATTGCATTTTTCTCCCAAACGAAGGGCACTAGAAAGAAAATTTTAAAGCCTCCTGTTAGGCCATCATCTACACGACATAGCCCTGAATTTTTTAATGCGCAGCTCTTTGCAAAAGAGAGATATTGGCAAGGAAAAGCTGTCTTGTACCTTTGCATTTTTCTCCCAAACGAAGGGCACTAGAAAGAAAATTTTAAAGCCTCCTGTTAGGCCATCATCTACACGACATAGCCCTGAATTTTCCAATGAGTAGCTCTTTGCAAAAGAGAGATATTGGCAAGGAAAAGCTGTCTTGTACCTTTGCATTTTTCTCCCAAACGAAGGACACTAGAAAGAAAATTTTAAAGCCTCCTGTTAGGCCATCATCTACACGACATAGCCCTGAATTTTCCAATGCGCAGCTCTTTGCAAAAGAGAGATATTGGCAAGGAAAAGCTGTCTTGTACCATTACATTTTTCTCCCAAACGAAGGACACTAGAAAGAACATTTTAAAGCCTCCTGTTAGGCCATCATCTACACGACATAGCCCTGAATTTTCCAATGCGCAGCTCTTTGCAAAAGAGAGATATTGGCAAGGAAAAGCTGTCTTGTACCTTTGCATTTTTCTCCCAAACGAAGGTCACTAGAAAGAAAATTTTAAAGCCTCCTGTTAGGCCATCATCTACACGACATAGCCCTGAATTTTCCAATGCGTAGCTCTTTGCAAAAGAGAGATATTGGCAAGGAAAAGCTGTCTTGTACCTTTGCATTTTTCTCCCAAACGAAGGACACTAGAAAGAAAATTTTAAAGCCTCCTGTTAGGCCATCATCTACACGACATAGCCCTGAATTTTCCAATGCGTAGCTCTTTGCAAAAGAGAGATATTGGCAAGGAAAAGCTGTCTTGTACCTTTGCATTTTTCTCCCAAACGAAGGACACTAGAAAGAAAATTTTAAAGCCTCCTGTTAGGCCATCATCTACACGACATAGCCCTGAATTTTCCAATGCGCAGCTCTTTGCAAAAGAGAGATATTGGCAAGGAAAAGCTGTCTTGTACCATTGCATTTTTCTCCCAAACGAAGGACACTAGAAAGAAAATTTTAAAGCCTCCTGTTAGGCCATCATCTACACGACATAGCCCTGAATTTTCCAATGCGCAGCTCTTTGCAAAAGAGAGATATTGGCAAGGAAAAGCTGTCTTGTACCATTGCATTTTTCTCCCAAACGAAGGACACTAGAAAGAACATTTTAAAGCCTCCTGTTAGGCCATCATCTACACGACATAGCCCTGAATTTTCCAATGCGCAGCTCTTTGCAAAAGAGAGATATTGGCAAGGAAAAGCTGTCTTGTACCATTGCATTTTTCTCCCAAACGAAGGTCACTAGAAAGAAAATTTTAAAGCCTCCTTTTAGGCCATCATCTACACGACATAGCCCTGAATTTTCCAATGAGTAGCTCTTTGCAAAAGAGAGATATTGGCAAGGAAAAGCTGTCTTGTACCTTTGCATTTTTCTCCCAAACGAAGGACACTAGAAAGAAAATTTTAAAGCCTCCTGTTAGGCCATCATCTACACGACATAGCCCTGAATTTTCCAATGCGCAGCTCTTTGCAAAAGAGAGATATTGGCAAGGAAAAGCTGTCTTGTACCATTGCATTTTTCTCCCAAACGAAGGACACTAGAAAGAACATTTTAAAGCCTCCTGTTAGGCCATCATCTACACGACATAACCCTGAATTTTCCAATGCGCAGCTCTTTGCAAAAGAGAGATATTGGCAAGGAAAAGCTGTCTTGTACCTTTGCATTTTTCTCCCAAACGAAGGTTACTAGAAAGAAAATTTTAAAGCCTCCTGTTAGGCCATCATCTACACGACATAGCCCTGAATTTTCCAATACGCAGCTCTTTGCAAAAGAGAGATATTCGCAAGGAAAAGCTGTCTTGTACCATTGCATTTTTCTCCCAAACGAAGGACACTAGAAAGAAAATTTTAAAGCCTCCTGTTAGGCCATCATCTACACGACATAGCCCTGAATTTTCCAATGCGCAGCTCTTTGCAAAAGAGAGATATTGGCAAGGAAAAGCTGTCTTGTACCATTGCATTTTTCTCCCAAACGAAGGACACTAGAAAGAACATTTTAAAGCCTCCTGTTAGGCCATCATCTACACGACATAGCCCTGAATTTTCCAATGCGCAGCTCTTTGCAAAAGAGAGATATTGGCAAGGAAAAGCTGTCTTGTACCTTTGCATTTTTCTCCCAAACGAAGGTTACTAGAAAGAAAATTTTAAAGCCTCCTGTTAGGCCATCATCTACACGACATAGCCCTGAATTTTCCAATACGCAGCTCTTTGCAAAAGAGAGATATTCGCAAGGAAAAGCTGTCTTGTACCATTGCATTTTTCTCCCAAACGAAGGACACTAGAAAGAAAATTTTAAAGCCTCCTGTTAGGCCATCATCTACACGACATAGCCCTGAATTTTCCAATGCGCAGCTCTTTGCAAAAGAGAGATATTGGCAAGGAAAAGCTGTCTTGTTCCTTTGCATTTTTCTCCCAAACGAAGGTCACTAGAAAGAAAATTTTAAAGCCTCCTGTTAGGCCATCATCTACACGACATAGCCCTGAATTTTCCAATGCGTAGCTCTTTGCAAAAGAGAGATATTGGCAAGGAAAAGCTGTCTTGTACCTTTGCATTTTTCTCCCAAACGAAGGACACTAGAAAGAAAATTTTAAAGCCTCCTGTTAGGCCATCATCTACACGACATAGCCCTGAATTTTCCAATGCGCAGCTCTTTGCAAAAGAGAGATATTGGCAAGGAAAAGCTGTCTTGTACCATTGCATTTTTCTCCCAAACGAAGGGCACTAGAAAGAAAATTTTAAAGCCTCCTTTTAGGCCATCATCTACACGACATAGCCCTGAATTTTCCAATGAGTAGCTCTTTGCAAAAGAGAGATATTGGCAAGGAAAAGCTGTCTTGTACCTTTGCATTTTTCTCCCAAACGAAGGACACTAGAAAGAAAATTTTAAAGCCTCCTGTTAGGCCATCATCTACACGACATAGCCCTGAATTTTCCAATGCGCAGCTCTTTGCAAAAGAGAGATATTGGCAAGGAAAAGCTGTCTTGTTCCTTTGCATTTTTCTCCCAAACGAAGGTCACTAGAAAGAAAATTTTAAAGCCTCCTGTTAGGCCATCATCTACACGACATAGCCCTGAATTTTCCAATGCGCAGCTCTTTGCAAAAGAGAGATATTGGCAAGGAAAAGCTGTCTTGTTCCTTTGCATTTTTCTCCCAAACGAAGGTCACTAGAAAGAAAATTTTAAAGCCTCCTGTTAGGCCATCATCTACACGACATAGCCCTGAATTTTCCAATGCGTAGCTCTTTGCAAAAGAGAGATATTGGCAAGGAAAAGCTGTCTTGTACCTTTGCATTTTTCTCCCAAACGAAGGACACTAGAAAGAAAATTTTAAAGCCTCCTGTTAGGCCATCATCTACACGACATAGCCCTGAATTTTCCAATGCGCAGCTCTTTGCAAAAGAGAGATATTGGCAAGGAAAAGCTGTCTTGTACCATTGCATTTTTCTCCCAAACGAAGGGCACTAGAAAGAAAATTTTAAAGCCTCCTTTTAGGCCATCATCTACACGACATAGCCCTGAATTTTCCAATGAGTAGCTCTTTGCAAAAGAGAGATATTGGCAAGGAAAAGCTGTCTTGTACCTTTGCATTTTTCTCCCAAACGAAGGACACTAGAAAGAAAATTTTAAAGCCTCCTGTTAGGCCATCATCTACACGACATAGCCCTGAATTTTCCAATGCGCAGCTCTTTGCAAAAGAGAGATATTGGCAAGGAAAAGCTGTCTTGTACCATTGCATTTTTCTCCCAAACGAAGGACACTAGAAAGAACATTTTAAAGCCTCCTGTTAGGCCATCATCTACACGACATAGCCCTGAATTTTCCAATGCGCAGCTCTTTGCAAAAGAGAGATATTGGCAAGGAAAAGCTGTCTTGTACCTTTGCATTTTTCTCCCAAACGAAGGTCACTAGAAAGAAAATTTTAAAGCCTCCTGTTAGGCCATCATCTACACGACATAGCCCTGAATTTTCCAATGCGTAGCTCTTTGCAAAAGAGAGATATTGGCAAGGAAAAGCTGTCTTGTACCTTTGCATTTTTCTCCCAAACGAAGGACACTAGAAAGAAAATTTTAAAGCCTCCTGTTAGGCCATCATCTACACGACATAGCCCTGAATTTTCCAATGCGTAGCTCTTTGCAAAAGAGAGATATTGGCAAGGAAAAGCTGTCTTGTACCTTTGCATTTTTCTCCCAAACGAAGGACACTAGAAAGAAAATTTTAAAGCCTCCTGTTAGGCCATCATCTACACGACATAGCCCTGAATTTTCCAATCCGTAGCTATTTGCAAAAGAGAGATATTGGCAAGGAAAAGCTGTCTTGTACCTTTGCATTTTTCTCCCAAACGAAGGACACTAGAAAGAAAATTTTAAAGCCTCCTGTTAGGCCATCATCTACACGACATAGCCCTGAATTTTCCAATGCGCAGCTCTTGGCAAGGAAAAGCTGTCTTGTACCATTGCATTTTTCTCCCAAACGAAGGACACTAGAAAGAAAATTTTAAAGCCTCCTGTTAGGCCATCATCTACACGACATAGCCCTGAATTTTCCAATGCGTAGCTCTTTGCAAAAGAGAGATATTGGCAAGGAAAAGCTGTCTTGTACCTTTGCATTTTTCTCCCAAACGAAGGACACTAGAAAGAAAATTTTAAAGCCTCCTGTTAGGCCATCATCTACACGACATAGCCCTGAATTTTCCAATGCGCAGCTCTTTGCAAAAGAGAGATATTGGCAAGGAAAAGCTGTCTTGTACCATTGCATTTTTCTCCCAAACGAAGGACACTAGAAAGAACATTTTAAAGCCTCCTGTTAGGCCATCATCTACACGACATAGCCCTGAATTTTCCAATGCGCAGCTCTTTGCAAAAGAGAGATATCGGCAAGGAAAAACTGTATTGTACCTTTGCATTTTTCTCCCAAACGAAAGACACTAGAATGAAAATTTTAAAGCCTCCTGTTAGTGCTTCATCTACACGTTATAGCCCTGAATTTTCCAATGCCTAGCTCTTTGCAAAAGAGAGATATCGGCAAGGAAAAGCTGTATTGAACCTTTGCATTTTTCTCCCAAACGAAGGACACTAGAATGAAAATTTTAAAGCCTCCTATTAGTGCTTCATCTACACGTTATAGCCCTGAATTTTCCAATGCCTATCTCTTTGTAAAAGAGAGATATCGGCAAGGAAAAGCTGTATTGTACCTTTGCATTTTTCTCCCAAACGAAGGACACTAGAATGAAAATTTTAAAGCCTCCTGTTAGTGCTTCATCTACACATTATAGCCCTGAATTTTCCAATGCCTAGCTCTTTGCAAAAGAGAGATATTGGCAAGGAAAAGCTGTCTTGTACCTTTGCATTTTTCTCCCAAACGAAGGGCACTAGAAAGAAAATTTTAAAGCCTCCTGTTAGGCCATCATCTACACGACATAGCCCTGAATTTTCCAATGAGTAGCTCTTTGCAAAAGAGAGATATTGGCAAGGAAAAGCTGTCTTGTACCTTTGCATTTTTCTCCCAAATGAAGGACACTAGAAAGAAAATTTTAAAGCCTCCTGTTAGGCCATCATCTACACGACATAGCCCTGAATTTTCCAATGCGCAGCTCTTTGCAAAAGAGAGATATTGGCAAGGAAAAGCTGTCTTGTACCATTGCATTTTTCTCCCAAACGAAGGACACTAGAAAGAACATTTTAAAGCCTCCTGTTAGGCCATCATCTACACGACATAGCCCTGAATTTTCCAATGCGCAGCTCTTTGCAAAAGAGAGATATTGGCAAGGAAAAGCTGTCTTGTACCTTTGCATTTTTCTCCCAAACGAAGGTCACTAGAAAGAAAATTTTAAAGCCTCCTGTTAGGCCATCATCTACACGACATAGCCCTGAATTTTCCAATGCGCAGCTCTTGGCAAGGAAAAGCTGTCTTGTACCATTGCATTTTTCTCCCAAACGAAGGAAACTAGAAAGAAAATTTTAAAGCCTCCTGTTAGGCCATCATCTACACGACATAGCCCTGAATTTTCCAATGCGTAGCTCTTTGCAAAAGAGAGATATTGGCAAGGAAAAGCTGTCTTGTACCTTTGCATTTTTCTCCCAAACGAAGGACACTAGAAAGAAAATTTTAAAGCCTCCTGTTAGGCCATCATCTACACGACATAGCCCTGAATTTTCCAATGCGCAGCTCTTTGCAAAAGAGAGATATTGGCAAGGAAAAGCTGTCTTGTACCATTGCATTTTTCTCCCAAACGAAGGACACTAGAAAGAACATTTTAAAGCCTCCTGTTAGGCCATCATCTACACGACATAGCCCTGAATTTTCCAATGCGCAGCTCTTTGCAAAAGAGAGATATTGGCAAGGAAAAGCTGTCTTGTACCTTTGCATTTTTCTCCCAAACGAAGGTCACTAGAAAGAAAATTTTAAAGCCTCCTGTTAGGCCATCATCTACACGACATAGCCCTGAATTTTCCAATGCGTAGCTCTTTGCATAAGAGAGATATTGGCAAGGAAAAGCTGTCTTGTACCTTTGCATTTTTCTCCCAAACGAAGGACACTAGAAAGAAAATTTTAAAGCCTCCTGTTAGGCCATCATCTACACGACATAGCCCTGAATTTTCCAATGCGCAGCTCTTTGCAAAAGAGAGATATTGGCAAGGAAAAGCTGTCTTGTACCTTTGCATTTTTCTCCCAAACGAAGGACACTAGAAAGAAAATTTTAAAGCCTCCTGTTAGGCCATCATCTACACGACATAGCCCTGAATTTTCCAATGCGCAGCTCTTTGCAAAAGAGAGATATTGGCAAGGAAAAGCTGTCTTGTACCATTGCATTTTTCTCCCAAACGAAGGACACTAGAAAGAAAATTTTAAAGCCTCCTGTTAGGCCATCATCTACACGACATAGCCCTGAATTTTCCAATGCGTAGCTCTTTGCAAAAGAGAGATATTGGCAAGGAAAAGCTGTCTTGTACCTTTGCATTTTTCTCCCAAACGAAGGACACTAGAAAGAAAATTTTAAAGCCTCCTGTTAGGCCATCATCTACACGACATAGCCCTGAATTTTCCAATCCGTAGCTCTTTGCAAAAGAGAGATATTGGCAAGGAAAAGCTGTCTTGTACCTTTGCATTTTTCTCCCAAACGAAGGACACTAGAAAGAAAATTTTAAAGCCTCCTGTTAGGCCATCATCTACACGACATAGCCCTGAATTTTCCAATGCGCAGCTCTTTGCAAAAGAGAGATATTGGCAAAGAAAAGCTGTCTTGTACCATTGCATTTTTCTCCCAAACGAAGGACACTAGAAAGAAAATTTTAAAGCCTCCTGTTAGGCCATCATCTACACGACATAGCCCTGAATTTTCCAATGCGTAGCTCTTTGCAAAAGAGAGATATTGGCAAGGAAAAGCTGTCTTGTACCTTTGCATTTTTCTCCCAAACGAAGGACACTAGAAAGAAAATTTTAAAGCCTCCTGTTAGGCCATCATCTACACGACATAGCCCTGAATTTTCCAATGCGCAGCTCTTTGCAAAAGAGAGATATTGGCAAGGAAAAGCTGTCTTGTACCTTTGCATTTTTCTCCCAAACGAAGGTCACTAGAAAGAAAATTTTAAAGCCTCCTGTTAGGCCATCATCTACACGACATAGCCCTGAATTTTCCAATGCGTAGCTCTTTGCAAAATAGAGATATTGGCAAGGAAAAGCTGTCTTGTACCTTTGCATTTTTCTCCCAAACGAAGGACACTAGAAAGAAAATTTTAAAGCCTCCTGTTAGGCCATCATCTACACGACATAGCCCTGAATTTTCCAATGCGCAGCTCTTTGCAAAAGAGAGATATTGGCAAGGAAAAGCTGTCTTGTACCATTGCATTTTTCTCCCAAACGAAGGACACTAGAAAGAAAATTTTAAAGCCTCCTTTTAGGCCATCATCTACACGACATAGCCCTGAATTTTCCAATGCGCAGCTCTTTGCAAAAGAGAGATATTGGCAAGGAAAAGCTGTCTTGTACCATTGCATTTTTCTCCCAAACGAAGGACACTAGAAAGAAAATTTTAAAGCCTCCTGTTAGGCCATCATCTACACGACATAGCCCTGAATTTTCCAATGCGCAGCTCTTTGCAAAAGAGAGATATTAGCAAGGAAAAGCTGTCTTGTACCATTGCATTTTTCTCCCAAACGAAGGACACTAGAAAGAACATTTTAAAGCCTCCTGTTAGGCCATCATCTACACGACATAGCCCTGAATTTTCCAATGCGCAGCTCTTTGCAAAAGAGAGATATTGGCAAGGAAAAGCTGTCTTGTACCTTTGCATTTTTCTCCCAAACGAAGGACACTAGAATGAAAATTTTAAAGCCTCCTGTTAGTGCTTCATCTACACGTTATAGTCCTGAATTTTCCAATGCCTATCTCTTTGCAAAAGAGAGATATCGGCAAGGAAAAGCTGTATTGTAACTTTGCATTTTTCTCCCAAACGAAAGACACTAGAATGAAAATTTTAAAGCCTCCTGTTAGTGCTTCATCTACACGTTATAGCCCTGAATTTTCCAATGCCTATCTCTTTGCAAAAGAGAGATATCGGCAAGGAAAAGCTGTATTGTACCTTTGCATTTTTCTCCCAAACGAAGGACACTAGAATGAAAATTTTAAAGCCTCCTGTTAGTGCTTCATCTACACGTTATAGCCCTGAATTTTCCAATGCCTATCTCTTTGCAAAAGAGAGATATCGGCAAGGAAAAGCTGTATTGTACCTTTGCATTTTTCTCCCAAACGAAAGACACTAGAATTAAAATTTTAAAGCCTCCTGTTAGTGCTTCATCTACACGTTATAGCCCTGAATTTTCCAATGCCTATCTCTTTGCAAAAGAGAGATATCGGCAAGGAAAAACTGTATTGTACCTTTGCATTTTTCTCCCAAACGAAAGACACTAGAATGAAAATTATAAAGCCTCCTGTTAGTGCTTCATCTACACGTTATAGCCCTGAATTTTCCAATGCCTAGCTCTTTGCAAAAGAGAGATATTGGCAAGGAAAAGCTGTATTGTACCTTTGCATTTTTCTCCCAAACGAAGGACACTAGAATGAAAATTTTAAAGCCTACTGTTAGTGCTTCATCTACACGTTATAGCCCTGAATTTTCCAATGCCTAGCTCTTTGCAAAAGAGAGATATCGGCAAGGAAAAGCTGTATTGTACCTTTGCATTTTTCTCCCAAACGAAAGACACTAGAATGAAAATTTTAAAGCCTCCTGTTAGTGCTTCATCTACACGTTATAGCCCTGAATTTTCCAATGCCTATCTCTTTGCAAAAGAGAGATATCGGCAAGGAAAAGCTGTATTGAACCTTTGCATTTTTCTCCCAAACGAAGGACACTAGAATGAAAATTTTAAAGCCTCCTGTTAGTGCTTCATCTACACGTTATAGCCCTGAATTTTCCAATGCCTATCTCTTTGCAAAAGAGAGATATCGGCAAGGAAAAGCTGTATTGTACCTTTGCATTTTTCTCCCAAACGAAAGACACTAGAATGAACATTTTAAAGCCTCCTGTTAGTGCTTCATCTACACGTTATAGCCCTGAATTTTCCAATGCCTATCTCTTTGCAAAAGAGAGATATCGGCAAGGAAATGCTGTATTGTACCTTTGCATTTTTCTCCCAAACGAAAGACACTAGAATGAAAATTTTAAAGCCTCCTGTTAGTGCTTCATCTACACGGTATAGCCCTGAATTTTCCAATGCCTAGCTCTTTGCAAAAGAGAGATATCGGCAAGGAAAAGCAGCATTGTACCTTTTCATTTTTCTCCCAAACGAAAGACACTAGAATGAAAATTGTAAAGCCTCCTGTTAGTGCTTCATCTACACGTTATAGCCCTGCATTTTCCAATGCCTAGCTCTTTGCAAAAGAGAGATATTGGCAAGGAAAAGCTGTATTGTACCTTTGCATTTTTCTCCCAAACGAAAGACACTAGAATGAAAATTTTAAAGCCTCCTGTTAGTGCTTCATCTACACATTATAGCCCTGAATTTTCCAATGCCTAGCTCTTTGCAAAAGAGAGATATCGGCAAGGAAAAGCTGTATTGTGCCTTTGCATTTTTCTCCCAAACGAAGGACACTAGAATGAAAATTTTAAAGCCTACTGTTAGTGCTTCATCTACACGTTATAGCCCTGAATTTTCCAATGCCTAGCTCTTTGCAAAAGAGAGATATCGGCAAGGAAAAGCTGTATTGTACCTTTGCATTTTTCTCCAAAACGAAAGACACTAGAATGAAAATTTTAAAGCCTCCTGTTAGTGCTTCATCTACACGTTATAGCCCTGAATTTTCCAATGCCTATCTCTTTGCAAAAGAGAGATATCGGCAAGGAAAAGCTGTATTGTACCTTTGCATTTTTCTCCCAAACGAAGGACACTAGAATGAAAATTTTAAAGCCTCCTATTAGTGCTTCATCTACACGTTATAGCCCTGAATTTTCCAATGCCTATCTCTTTGCAAAAGAGAGATATCGGCAAGGAAAAGCTGTATTGTACCTTTGCATTTTTCTCCCAAACGAAGGACACTAGAATGAAAATTTTAAAGCCTCCTGTTAGTGCTTCATCTACACGTTGTAGCCCTGAATTTTCCAATGCCTATCTCTTTGCAAAAGAGAGATATCGGCAAGGAAAAGCTGTATTGTACCTTTGCATTTTTCTCCCAAACGAAAGACACTAGAATGAACATTTTAAAGCCTCCTGTTAGTGCTTCATCTACACGTTATAGCCCTGAATTTTCCAATGCCTATCTCTTTGCAAAAGAGAGATATCGGCAAGGAAATGCTGTATTGTACCTTTGCATTTTTCTCCCAAACGAAAGACACTAGAATTAAAATTTTAAAGCCTCCTGTTAGTGCTTCATCTACACGGTATAGCCCTGAATTTTCCAATGCCTAGCTCTTTGCAAAAGAGAGATATTGGCAAGGAAAAGCTGTATTGTACCTTTGCATTTTTCTCCCAAACGAAGGACACTAGATTGAAAATTTTAAAGCCTCCTATTAGTGCTTCATCTACACGTTATAGCCCTGAATTTTCCAATGCCTATCTCTTTGCAAAAGAGAGATATCGGCAAGGAAAAGCTGTATTGTACCTTTGCATTTTTCTCCCAAACGAAGGACACTAGAATTAAAATTTTAAAGCCTCCTGTTAGTGCTTCATCTACACGTTATAGCCCTGAATTTTCCAATGCCTATCTCTTTGCAAAAGAGAGATATCGGCAAGGAAAAGCTGTATTGTACCTTTGCATTTTTCTCCCAAACGAAGGACATTAGAATGAAAATTTAAAAGCCTCCTGTTAGTGCTTCATCTACACGTTATAGCCCTGAATTTTCCAATGCCTATCTCTTTGCAAAAGAGAGATATCGGCAAGGAAAAGCTGTATTGTACCTTTGCATTTTTCTCCCAAACGAAGGACACTAGAATGAAAATTTAAAAGCCTCCTGTTAGTGCTTCATCTACACGTTATAGCCCTGAATTTTCCAATGCCTATCTCTTTGCAAAAGAGAGATATCGGCAAGGAAAAACTGTATTGTACCTTTGCATTTTTCTCCCAAACGAAAGACACTAGAATGAAAATTTTAAAGCCTCCTGTTAGTGCTTCATCTACACGTTATAGCCCTGAATTTTCCAATGCCTAGCTCTTTGCAAAAGAGAGATATTGGCAAGGAAATGCTGTATTGTACCTTTGCATTTTTCTCTCAAACGAAGGACACTAGAATGAAAATTTTAAAGCCTACTGTTAGTGCTTCATCTACACGTTATAGCCCTGAATTTTCCAATGCCTAGCTCTTTGCAAAAGAGAGATATCGGCAAGGAAAAGCTGTATTGTACCTTTGCATTTTTCTCCCAAACGAAAGACACTAGAATGAAAATTTTAAAGCCTCCTGTTAGTGCTTCATCTACACGGTATAGCCCTGAATTTTCCAATACCTAGCTCTTTGCAAAAGAGAGATATCGGCAAGGAAAAGCAGCATTGTACCTTTGCATTTTTCTCCCAAACGAAAGACACTAGAATGAAAATTGTAAAGCCTCCTGTTAGTGCTTCATCTACACGTTATAGCCCTGCATTTTCCAATGCCTAGCTCTTTGCAAAAGAGAGATATTGGCAAGGAAAAGCTGTATTGTACCTTTGCATTTTTCTCCCAAACGAAAGACACTAGAATGAAAATTTTAAAGCCTCCTGTTAGTGCTTCATCTGCACATTATATCCCTGAATTTTCCAATGCCTAGCTCTTTGCAAAAGAGAGATATTGGCAAGGAAAAGCTGTATTGTACCTTTGCATTTTTCTCCCAAACGAAGGACACTAGAATGAAAATTTTAAAGCCTACTGTTAGTGCTTCATCTACACGTTATAGCCCTGAATTTTCCAATGCCTAGCTCTTTGCAAAAGAGAGATATCGGCAAGGAAAAGCTGTATTGTACCTTTGCATTTTTCTCCAAAACGAAAGACACTAGAATGAAAATTTTAAAGCCTCCTGTTAGTGCTTCATCTACACGTTATAGCCCTGAATTTTCCAATGCCTATCTCTTTGCAAAAGAGAGATATCGGCAAGGAAAAGCTGTATTGAACCTTTGCATTTTTCTCCCAAACGAAGGACACTAGAATGAAAATTTTAAAGCCTCCTATTAGTGCTTCATCTACACGTTATAGCCCTGAATTTTCCAATGCCTATCTCTTTGCAAAAGAGAGATATCGGCAAGGAAAAGCTGTATTGTACCTTTGCATTTTTCTCCCAAACGAAGGACACTAGAATGAAAATGTTAAAGCCTCCTGTTAGTGCTTCATCTACACGTTATAGCCCTGAATTTTCCAATGCCTATCTCTTTGCAAAAGAGAGATATCGGCAAGGAAAAGCTGTATTGTACCTTTGCATTTTTCTCCCAAACGAAAGACACTAGAATGAACATTTTAAAGCCTCCTGTTAGTGCTTCATCTACACGTTATAGCCCTGAATTTTCCAATGCCTATCTCTTTGCAAAAGAGAGATATCGGCAAGGAAATGCTGTATTGTACCTTTGCATTTTTCTCCCAAACGAAAGACACTAGAATGAAAATTTTAAAGCCTCCTGTTAGTGCTTCATCTACACGGTATAGCCCTGAATTTTCCAATGCCTAGCTCTTTGCAAAAGAGAGATATTGGCAAGGAAAAGCTGTATTGTACCTTTGCATTTTTCTCCCAAACGAAGGACACTAGATTGAAAATTTTAAAGCCTCCTATTAGTGCTTCATCTACACGTTATAGCCCTGAATTTTCCAATGCCTATCTCTTTGCAAAAGAGAGATATCGGCAAGGAAAAGCTGTATTGTACCTTTGCATTTTTCTCCCAAACGAAGGACACTAGAATTAAAATTTTAAAGCCTCCTGTTAGTGCTTCATCTACACGTTATAGCCCTGAATTTTCCAATGCCTATCTCTTTGCAAAAGAGAGATATCGGCAAGGAAAAGCTGTATTGTACCTTTGCATTTTTCTCCCAAACGAAGGACACTAGAATGAAAATGTAAAAGCCTCCTGTTAGTGCTTCATCTACACGTTATAGCCCTGAATTTTCCAATGCCTATCTCTTTGCAAAAGAGAGATATCGGCAAGGAAAAGCTGTATTGTACCTTTGCATTTTTCTCCCAAACGAAGGACACTAGAATGAAAATTTAAAAGCCTCCTGTTAGTGCTTCATCTACACGTTATAGCCCTGAATTTTCCAATGCCTATCTCTTTGCAAAAGAGAGATATCGGCAAGGAAAAACTGTATTGTACCTTTGCATTTTTCTCCCAAACGAAAGACACTAGAATGAAAATTTTAAAGCCTCCTGTTAGTGCTTCATCTACACGTTATAGCCCTGAATTTTCCAATGCCTAGCTCTTTGCAAAAGAGAGATATTGGCAAGGAAATGCTGTATTGTACCTTTGCATTTTTCTCTCAAACGAAGGACACTAGAATGAAAATTTTAAAGCCTACTGTTAGTGCTTCATCTACACGTTATAGCCCTGAATTTTCCAATGCCTAGCTCTTTGCAAAAGAGAGATATCGGCAAGGAAAAGCTGTATTGTACCTTTGCATTTTTCTCCCAAACGAAAGACGCTAGAATGAAAATTTTAAAGCCTCCTGTTAGTGCTTCATCTACAATTTATAGCCCTGAATTTTCCAATGCCTATCTCTTTGCAAAAGAGAGATATCGGCAAGGAAAAGCTGTATTGAACCTTTGCATTTTTCTCCCAAACGAAGGACACTAGAATGAAAATTTTAAAGCCTCCTGTTAGTGCTTCATCTACACGTTATAGCCCTGAATTTTCCAATGCCTATCTCTTTGCAAAAGAGAGATATCGGCAAGGAAAAGCTGTATTGTACCTTTGCATTTTTCTCCCAAACGAAAGACACTAGAATGAACATTTTAAAGCCTCCTGTTAGTGCTTCATCTACACGGTATAGCCCTGAATTTTCCAATGCCTAGCTCTTTGCAAAAGAGAGATATCGGCAAGGAAAAGCAGCATTGTACCTTTGCATTTTTCTCCCAAACGAAAGACACTAGAATGAAAATTGTAAAGCCTCCTGTTAGTGCTTCATCTACACGTTATAGCCCTGCATTTTCCAATGCCTAGCTCTTTGCAAAAGAGAGATATTGACAAGGAAAAGCTGTATTGTACCTTTGCATTTTTCTCCCAAACGAAAGACACTAGAATGAAAATTTTAAAGCCTCCTGTTAGTGCTTCATCTACACGTTATAGCCCTGAATTTTCCAATGCCTAGCTCTTTGCAAAAGAGAGATATTGGCAAGGAAAAGCTGTATTGTACCTTTGCATTTTTCTCCCAAACGAAGGACACTAGAATGAAAATTTTAAAGCCTACTGTTAGTGCTTCATATACACGTTATAGCCCTGAATTTTCCAATGCCTAGCTCTTTGCAAAAGAGAGATATCGGCAAGGAAAAGCTGTATTGTACCTTTGCATTTTTCTCCCAAACGAAAGACACTAGAATGAAAATTTTAAAGCCTCCTGTTAGTGCTTCATCTACACGTTATAGCCCTGCATTTTCCAATGCCTAGCTCTTTGCAAAAGAGAGATATTGGCAAGGAAAAGCTGTATTGTACCTTTGCATTTTTCTCCCAAACGAAAGACACTAGAATGAAAATTTTAAAGCCTCCTGTTAGTGCTTCATCTACACATTATATCCCTGAATTTTCCAATGCCTAGCTCTTTGCAAAAGAGAGATATTGGCAAGGAAAAGCTGTATTGTACCTTTGCATTTTTCTCCCAAACGAAGGACACTAGATTGAAAATTTTAAAGCCTCCTATTAGTGCTTCATCTACACGTTATAGCCCTGAATTTTCCAATGCCTATCTCTTTGCAAAAGAGAGATATCGGCAAGGAAAAGCTGTATTGTACCTTTGCATTTTTCTCCCAAACGAAGGACACTAGAATTAAAATTTTAAAGCCTCCTGTTAGTGCTTCATCTACACGTTATAGCCCTGAATTTTCCAATGCCTATCTCTTTGCAAAAGAGAGATATCGGCAAGGAAAAGCTGTATTGTACCTTTGCATTTTTCTCCCAAACGAAGGACACTAGAATGAAAATTTAAAAGCCTCCTGTTAGTGCTTCATCTACACGTTATAGCCCTGAATTTTCCAATGCCTATCTCTTTGCAAAAGAGAGATATCGGCAAGGAAAAGCTGTATTGTACCTTTGCATTTTTCTCCCAAACGAAGGACACTAGAATGAAAATTTAAAAGCCTCCTGTTAGTGCTTCATCTACACGTTATAGCCCTGAATTTTCCAATGCCTATCTCTTTGCAAAAGAGAGATATCGGCAAGGAAAAACTGTATTGTACCTTTGCATTTTTCTCCCAAACGAAAGACACTAGAATGAAAATTTTAAAGCCTCCTGTTAGTGCTTCATCTACACGTTATAGCCCTGAATTTTCCAATGCCTAGCTCTTTGCAAAAGAGAGATATTGGCAAGGAAATGCTGTATTGTACCTTTGCATTTTTCTCTCAAACGAAGGACACTAGAATGAAAATTTTAAAGCCTACTGTTAGTGCTTCATCTACACGTTATAGCCCTGAATTTTCCAATGCCTAGCTCTTTGCAAAAGAGAGATATCGGCAAGGAAAAGCTGTATTGTACCTTTGCATTTTTCTCCCAAACGAAAGACGCTAGAATGAAAATTTTAAAGCCTCCTGTTAGTGCTTCATCTACAATTTATAGCCCTGAATTTTCCAATGCCTATCTCTTTGCAAAAGAGAGATATCGGCAAGGAAAAGCTGTATTGAACCTTTGCATTTTTCTCCCAAACGAAGGACACTAGAATGAAAATTTTAAAGCCTCCTGTTAGTGCTTCATCTACACGTTATAGCCCTGAATTTTCCAATGCCTATCTCTTTGCAAAAGAGAGATATCGGCAAGGAAAAGCTGTATTGTACCTTTGCATTTTTCTCCCAAACGAAAGACACTAGAATGAACATTTTAAAGCCTCCTGTTAGTGCTTCATCTACACGGTATAGCCCTGAATTTTCCAATGCCTAGCTCTTTGCAAAAGAGAGATATCGGCAAGGAAAAGCAGCATTGTACCTTTGCATTTTTCTCCCAAACGAAAGACACTAGAATGAAAATTGTAAAGCCTCCTGTTAGTGCTTCATCTACACGTTATAGCCCTGCATTTTCCAATGCCTAGCTCTTTGCAAAAGAGAGATATTGGCAAGGAAAAGCTGTATTGTACCTTTGCATTTTTCTCCCAAACGAAAGACACTAGAATGAAAATTTTAAAGCCTCCTGTTAGTGCTTCATCTACACGTTATAGCCCTGAATTTTCCAATGCCTAGCTCTTTGCAAAAGAGAGATATTGGCAAGGAAAAGCTGTATTGTACCTTTGCATTTTTCTCCCAAACGAAGGACACTAGAATGAAAATTTTAAAGCCTACTGTTAGTGCTTCATATACACGTTATAGCCCTGAATTTTCCAATGCCTAGCTCTTTGCAAAAGAGAGATATCGGCAAGGAAAAGCTGTATTGTACCTTTGCATTTTTCTCCCAAACGAAAGACACTAGAATGAAAATTTTAAAGCCTCCTGTTAGTGCTTCATCTACACGTTATAGCCCTGCATTTTCCAATGCCTAGCTCTTTGCAAAAGAGAGATATTGGCAAGGAAAAGCTGTATTGTACCTTTGCATTTTTCTCCCAAACGAAAGACACTAGAATGAAAATTTTAAAGCCTCCTGTTAGTGCTTCATCTACGCGTTATAGCCCTGAATTTTCCAATGCCTATCTCTTTGCCAAAGAGAGATATCGGCAAGGAAAAACTGTATTGTACCTTTGCATTTTTCTCCCAAACGAAAGACACTAGAATGAAAATTTTAAAGCCTCCTGTTAGTGCTTCATCTACACGTTATAGCCCTGAATTTTCCAATGCCTATCTCTTTGCCAAAGAGAGATATCGGCAAGGAAAAACTGTATTGTACTTTTGCATTTTTCTCCCAAACGAAGGACACTAGAATGAAAATTTAAAAGCCTCCTGTTAGTGCTTCATCTACACGGTATAGCCCTGAATTTTCCAATGCCTAGCTCTTTGCAAAAGAGAGATATTGGCAAGGAAAAGCTGTATTGTACCTTTGCATTTTTTCTCTCAAACGAAAGACACTAGAATGAAAATTTTAAAGCCTCCTGTTAGTGCTTCATCTTCACGTTATAGCCCTGCATTTTTAAATGCCTATCTCTTTGCAAAAGAGAGATATCGGCAAGGAAAAGCAGCATTGTACTTTTGCATTTTTCTCCCAAACGAAGGACACTAGAATGAAAATTTAAAAGCCTCCTGTTAGTGCTTCATCTACACGGTATAGCCCTGAATTTTCCAATGCCTAGCTCTTTGCAAAAGAGAGATATTGGCAAGGAAAAGCTGTATTGTACCTTTGCATTTTTCTCCCAAACGAAGGACACTAGAATGAAAATTTTAAAGCCTCCTGTTAGTGCTTCATCTGCACGTTATAGCCCTGAATTTTCCAATGCCTATCTCTTTGCAAAAGAGATATATTGGCAAGGAAAAGCTGTATTGTACCTTTGCATTTTTTCTCTCAAACGAAAGACACTAGAATGAAAATTTTAAAGCCTCCTGTTAGTGCTTCATCTACACGTTATAGCCCTGAATTTTCCAATGCCTATCTCTTTGCAAAAGAGAGATATCGGCAAGGAAAAGCTGTATTGTACCTTTGCATTTTTCTCCCAAACGAAGGACACTAGAATGAAAATTTAAAAGCCTCCTGTTAGTGCTTCATCTACACGGTATAGCCCTGAATTTTCCAATGCCTAGCCCTTTGCAAAAGAGAGATATTGGCAAGGAAAAGCTGTATTGTACCTTTGCATTTTTCTCCCAAACGAAGGACACTAGAATGAAAATTTTAAAGCCTCCTGTTAGTGCTTCATCTGCACGTTATAGCCCTGAATTTTCCAATGCCTATCTCTTTGCAAAAGAGATATATTGGCAAGGAAAAACTGTATTGTACCTTTGCATTTTTCTCCTAAACGAAAGACACTAGAATGAAAATTTTAAAGCCTCCTGTTAGTGCTTCATCTACACGTTATAGCCCTGAATTTTCCAATGCCTAGCTCTTTGCAAAAGAGAGATATTGGCAAGGAAAAGCTGTATTGTACCTTTGCATTTTTCTCCCAAACGAAAGACACTAGAATGAAAATTTTAAAGCCTACTGTTAATGCTTCATCTACACGTTATAGCCCTGAATTTTCCAATGCCTAGCTCTTTGCAAAAGAGAGATATCGGCAAGGAAAAGCTGTATTGTACCTTTGCATTTTTCTCCCAAACGAAGGACACTAGAATGAAAATTTTAAAGCCTCCTATTAGTGCTTCATCTACACGTTATAGCCCTGAATTTTCCAATTCCTATCTCTTTGCAAAAGAGAGATATCGGCAAGGAAAAGCTGTATTGTACCTTTGCATTTTTCTCCCAAACGAAGGACACTAGAATAAAAATTTTAAAGCCTCCTGTTAGTGCTTCATCTACACGTTATAGCCCTGAATTTTCCAATGCCTATCTCTTTGCAAAAGAGAGATATCGGCAAGGAAAAGCTGTATTGTACCTTTGCATTTTTCTCCCAAACGAAAGACACTAGAATGAAAATTTTAAAGCCTCCTGTTAGTGCTTCATCTACACGTTATAGCCCTGAATTTTCCAATGCCTATCTCTTTGCAAAAGAGAGATATCGGCAAGGAAATGCTGTATTGTACCTTTGCATTTTTCTCCCAAACGAAAGACACTAGAATGAAAATTTTAAAGCCTCCTGTTAGTGCTTCATCTACACGTTATAGCCCTGCATTTTCCAATGCCTATCTCTTTGCAAAAGAGAGATATCGGCAAGGAAAAGCTGCATTGTACTTTTGCATTTTTCTCCCAAACGAAAGACACTAGAATGAAAATTTTAAAGCCTCCTGTTAGTGCTTCATCTACACGTTATAGCCCTGCATTTTCCAATGCCTAGCTCTTTGCAAAAGAGAGATATTGGCAAGGAAAAGCTGTATTGTACCTTTGCATTTTTCTCCCAAACGAAAGACACTAGAATGAAAATTTTAAAGCCTCCGGTTAGTGCTTCATCTACACATTATAGCCCTGAATTTTCCAATGCCTAGCTCTTTGCAAAAGAGAGATATCGGCAAGGAAAAGCTGTATTGTACCTTTGCATTTTTCTCCCAAACGAAGGACACTAGAATGAAAATTTTAAAGCCTACTGTTAGTGCTTCATCTACACGTTATAGCCCTGAATTTTCCAATGCCTAGCTCTTTGCAAAAGAGAGATATCGGCAAGGAAAAGCTGTATTGTACCTTTGCATTTTTCTCCAAAACGAAAGACACTAGAATGAAAATTTTAAAGCCTCCTGTTAGTGCTTCATCTACACGTTATAGCCCTGAATTTTCCAATGCCTATCTCTTTGCAAAAGAGAGATATCGGCAAGGAAAAGCTGTATTGTACCTTTGCATTTTTCTCCCAAACGAAGGACACTAGAATGAAAATTTTAAAGCCTCCTATTAGTGCTTCATCTACACGTTATAGCCCTGAATTTTCCAATGCCTATCTCTTTGCAAAAGAGAGATATCGGCAAGGAAAAGCTGTATTGTACCTTTGCATTTTTCTCCCAAACGAAGGACACTAGAATGAAAATTTTAAAGCCTCCTGTTAGTGCTTCATCTACACGTTGTAGCCCTGAATTTTCCAATGCCTATCTCTTTGCAAAAGAGAGATATCGGCAAGGAAAAGCTGTATTGTACCTTTGCATTTTTCTCCCAAACGAAAGACACTAGAATGAACATTTTAAAGCCTCCTGTTAGTGCTTCATCTACACGTTATAGCCCTGAATTTTCCAATGCCTATCTCTTTGCAAAAGAGAGATATCGGCAAGGAAATGCTGTATTGTACCTTTGCATTTTTCTCCCAAACGAAAGACACTAGAATTAAAATTTTAAAGCCTCCTGTTAGTGCTTCATCTACACGGTATAGCCCTGAATTTTCCAATGCCTAGCTCTTTGCAAAAGAGAGATATTGGCAAGGAGAAGCTGTATTGTACCTTTGCATTTTTCTCCCAAACGAAGGACACTAGATTGAAAATTTTAAAGCCTCCTATTAGTGCTTCATCTACACGTTATAGCCCTGAATTTTCCAATGCCTATCTCTTTGCAAAAGAGAGATATCGGCAAGGAAAAGCTGTATTGTACCTTTGCATTTTTCTCCCAAACGAAGGACACTAGAATTAAAATTTTAAAGCCTCCTGTTAGTGCTTCATCTACACGTTATAGCCCTGAATTTTCCAATGCCTATCTCTTTGCAAAAGAGAGATATCGGCAAGGAAAAGCTGTATTGTACCTTTGCATTTTTCTCCCAAACGAAGGACACTAGAATGAAAATTTAAAAGCCTCCTGTTAGTGCTTCATCTACACGTTATAGCCCTGAATTTTCCAATGCCTATCTCTTTGCAAAAGAGAGATATCGGCAAGGAAAAGCTGTATTGTACCTTTGCATTTTTCTCCCAAACGAAGGACACTAGAATGAAAATTTAAAAGCCTCCTGTTAGTGCTTCATCTACACGTTATAGCCCTGAATTTTCCAATGCCTATCTCTTTGCAAAAGAGAGATATCGGCAAGGAAAAACTGTATTGTACCTTTGCATTTTTCTCCCAAACGAAAGACACTAGAATGAAAATTTTAAAGCCTCCTGTTAGTGCTTCATCTACACGTTATAGCCCTGAATTTTCCAATGCCTAGCTCTTTGCAAAAGAGAGATATTGGCAAGGAAATGCTGTATTGTACCTTTGCATTTTTCTCTCAAACGAAGGACACTAGAATGAAAATTTTAAAGCCTACTGTTAGTGCTTCATCTACACGTTATAGCCCTGAATTTTCCAATGCCTAGCTCTTTGCAAAAGAGAGATATCGGCAAGGAAAAGCTGTATTGTACCTTTGCATTTTTCTCCCAAACGAAAGACACTAGAATGAAAATTTTAAAGCCTCCTGTTAGTGCTTCATCTACACGGTATAGCCCTGAATTTTCCAATACCTAGCTCTTTGCAAAAGAGAGATATCGGCAAGGAAAAGCAGCATTGTACCTTTGCATTTTTCTCCCAAACGAAAGACACTAGAATGAAAATTGTAAAGCCTCCTGTTAGTGCTTCATCTACACGTTATAGCCCTGCATTTTCCAATGCCTAGCTCTTTGCAAAAGAGAGATATTGGCAAGGAAAAGCTGTATTGTACCTTTGCATTTTTCTCCCAAACGAAAGACACTAGAATGAAAATTTTAAAGCCTCCTGTTAGTGCTTCATCTACACATTATATCCCTGAATTTTCCAATGCCTAGCTCTTTGCAAAAGAGAGATATTGGCAAGGAAAAGCTGTATTGTACCTTTGCATTTTTCTCCCAAACGAAGGACACTAGAATGAAAATTTTAAAGCCTACTGTTAGTGCTTCATCTACACGTTATAGCCCTGAATTTTCCAATGCCTAGCTCTTTGCAAAAGAGAGATATCGGCAAGGAAAAGCTGTATTGTACCTTTGCATTTTTCTCCAAAACGAAAGACACTAGAATGAAAATTTTAAAGCCTCCTGTTAGTGCTTCATCTACACGTTATAGCCCTGAATTTTCCAATGCCTATCTCTTTGCAAAAGAGAGATATCGGCAAGGAAAAGCTGTATTGAACCTTTGCATTTTTCTCCCAAACGAAGGACACTAGAATGAAAATTTTAAAGCCTCCTATTAGTGCTTCATCTACACGTTATAGCCCTGAATTTTCCAATGCCTATCTCTTTGCAAAAGAGAGATATCGGCAAGGAAAAGCTGTATTGTACCTTTGCATTTTTCTCCCAAACGAAGGACACTAGAATGAAAATTTTAAAGCCTCCTGTTAGTGCTTCATCTACACGTTATAGCCCTGAATTTTCCAATGCCTATCTCTTTGCAAAAGAGAGATATCGGCAAGGAAAAGCTGTATTGTACCTTTGCATTTTTCTCCCAAACGAAAGACACTAGAATGAACATTTTAAAGCCTCCTGTTAGTGCTTCATCTACACGTTATAGCCCTGAATTTTCCAATGCCTATCTCTTTGCAAAAGAGAGATATCGGCAAGGAAATGCTGTATTGTACCTTTGCATTTTTCTCCCAAACGAAAGACACTAGAATGAAAATTTTAAAGCCTCCTGTTAGTGCTTCATCTACACGGTATAGCCCTGAATTTTCCAATGCCTAGCTCTTTGCAAAAGAGAGATATTGGCAAGGAAAAGCTGTATTGTACCTTTGCATTTTTCTCCCAAACGAAGGACACTAGATTGAAAATTTTAAAGCCTCCTATTAGTGCTTCATCTACACGTTATAGCCCTGAATTTTCCAATGCCTATCTCTTTGCAAAAGAGAGATATCGGCAAGGAAAAGCTGTATTGTACCTTTGCATTTTTCTCCCAAACGAAGGACACTAGAATTAAAATTTTAAAGCCTCCTGTTAGTGCTTCATCTACACGTTATAGCCCTGAATTTTCCAATGCCTATCTCTTTGCAAAAGAGAGATATCGGCAAGGAAAAGCTGTATTGTACCTTTGCATTTTTCTCCCAAACGAAGGACACTAGAATGAAAATTTAAAAGCCTCCTGTTAGTGCTTCATCTACACGTTATAGCCCTGAATTTTCCAATGCCTATCTCTTTGCAAAAGAGAGATATCGGCAAGGAAAAGCTGTATTGTACCTTTGCATTTTTCTCCCAAACGAAGGACACTAGAATGAAAATTTAAAAGCCTCCTGTTAGTGCTTCATCTACACGTTATAGCCCTGAATTTTCCAATGCCTATCTCTTTGCAAAAGAGAGATATCGGCAAGGAAAAACTGTATTGTACCTTTGCATTTTTCTCCCAAACGAAAGACACTAGAATGAAAATTTTAAAGCCTCCTGTTAGTGCTTCATCTACACGTTATAGCCCTGAATTTTCCAATGCCTAGCTCTTTGCAAAAGAGAGATATTGGCAAGGAAATGCTGTATTGTACCTTTGCATTTTTCTCTCAAACGAAGGACACTAGAATGAAAATTTTAAAGCCTACTGTTAGTGCTTCATCTACACGTTATAGCCCTGAATTTTCCAATGCCTAGCTCTTTGCAAAAGAGAGATATCGGCAAGGAAAAGCTGTATTGTACCTTTGCATTTTTCTCCCAAACGAAAGACGCTAGAATGAAAATTTTAAAGCCTCCTGTTAGTGCTTCATCTACAATTTATAGCCCTGAATTTTCCAATGCCTATCTCTTTGCAAAAGAGAGATATCGGCAAGGAAAAACTGTATTGTACCTTTGCATTTTTCTCCCAAACGAAAGACACTAGAATGAAAATTTTAAAGCCTCCTGTTAGTGCTTCATCTACACGGTATAGCCCTGAATTTTCCAATGCCTAGCTCTTTGCAAAAGAGAGATATCGGCAAGGAAAAGCAGCATTGTACCTTTGCATTTTTCTCCCAAACGAAAGACACTAGAATGAAAATTGTAAAGCCTCCTGTTAGTGCTTCATCTACACGTTATAGCCCTGCATTTTCCAATGCCTAGCTCTTTGCAAAAGAGAGATATTGGCAAGGAAAAGCTGTATTGTACCTTTGCATTTTTCTCCCAAACGAAAGACACTAGAATGAAAATTTAAAAGCCTCCTGTTAGTGCTTCATCTACACGTTATAGCCCTGAATTTTCCAATGCCTATCTCTTTGCAAAAGAGAGATATCGGCAAGGAAAAGCTGTATTGTACCTTTGCATTTTTCTCCCAAACGAAGGACACTAGAATGAAAATTTAAAAGCCTCCTGTTAGTGCTTCATCTACACGTTATAGCCCTGAATTTTCCAATGCCTATCTCTTTGCAAAAGAGAGATATCGGCAAGGAAAAGCTGTATTGTACCTTTGCATTTTTCTCCCAAACGAAGGACACTAGAATGAAAATTTAAAAGCCTCCTGTTAGTGCTTCATCTACACGTTATAGCCCTGAATTTTCCAATGCCTATCTCTTTGCAAAAGAGAGATATCGGCAAGGAAAAACTGTATTGTACCTTTGCATTTTTCTCCCAAACGAAAGACACTAGAATGAAAATTTTAAAGCCTCCTGTTAGTGCTTCATCTACACGTTATAGCCCTGAATTTTCCAATGCCTAGCTCTTTGCAAAAGAGAGATATTGGCAAGGAAATGCTGTATTGTACCTTTGCATTTTTCTCTCAAACGAAGGACACTAGAATGAAAATTTTAAAGCCTACTGTTAGTGCTTCATCTACACGTTATAGCCCTGAATTTTCCAATGCCTAGCTCTTTGCAAAAGAGAGATATCGGCAAGGAAAAGCTGTATTGTACCTTTGCATTTTTCTCCCAAACGAAAGACGCTAGAATGAAAATTTTAAAGCCTCCTGTTAGTGCTTCATCTACAATTTATAGCCCTGAATTTTCCAATGCCTATCTCTTTGCAAAAGAGAGATATCGGCAAGGAAAAACTGTATTGTACCTTTGCATTTTTCTCCCAAACGAAAGACACTAGAATGAAAATTTTAAAGCCTCCTGTTAGTTCTTCATCTACACGGTATAGCCCTGAATTTTCCAATGCCTAGCTCTTTGCAAAAGAGAGATATCGGCAAGGAAAAGCAGCATTGTACCTTTGCATTTTTCTCCCAAACGAAAGACACTAGAATGAAAATTGTAAAGCCTCCTGTTAGTGCTTCATCTACACGTTATAGCCCTGCATTTTCCAATGCCTAGCTCTTTGCAAAAGAGAGATATTGGCAAGGAAAAGCTGTATTGTACCTTTGCATTTTTCTCCCAAACGAAAGACACTAGAATGAAAATTTTAAAGCCTCCTGTTAGTGCTTCATCTACACGTTATAGCCCTGAATTTTCCAATGCCTAGCTCTTTGCAAAAGAGAGATATTGGCAAGGAAAAGCTGTATTGTACCTTTGCATTTTTCTCCCAAACGAAGGACACTAGAATGAAAATTTTAAAGCCTACTGTTAGTGCTTCATCTACACGTTATAGCCCTGAATTTTCCAATGCCTAGCTCTTTGCAAAAGAGAGATATCGGCAAGGAAAAGCTGTATTGTACCTTTGCATTTTTCTCCCAAACGAAAGACACTAGAATGAAAATTTTAAAGCCTCCTGTTAGTGCTTCATCTACACGTTATAGCCCTGCATTTTCCAATGCCTAGCTCTTTGCAAAAGAGAGATATTGGCAAGGAAAAGCTGTATTGTACCTTTGCATTTTTCTCCCAAACGAAAGACACTAGAATGAAAATTTTAAAGCCTCCTGTTAGTGCTTCATCTACGCGTTATAGCCCTGAATTTTCCAATGCCTATCTCTTTGCCAAAGAGAGATATCGGCAAGGAAAAACTGTATTGTACCTTTGCATTTTTCTCCCAAACGAAAGACACTAGAATGAAAATTTTAAAGCCTCCTGTTAGTGCTTCATCTACACGTTATAGCCCTGAATTTTCCAATGCCTATCTCTTTGCCAAAGAGAGATATCGGCAAGGAAAAACTGTATTGTACCTTTGCATTTTTCTCCCAAACGAAGGGCACTAGAATGAAAATTTAAAAGCCTCCTGTTAGTGCTTCATCTACACGATATAGCCCTGAATTTTCCAATGCCTAGCTCTTTGCAAAAGAGAGATATTGGCAAGGAAAAGCTGTATTGTACCTTTGCATTTTTTCTCTCAAACGAAAGACACTAGAATGAAAATTTTAAAGCCTCCTGTTAGTGCTTCATCTTCACGTTATAGCCCTGCATTTTCAAATGCCTATCTCTTTGCAAAAGAGAGATATCGGCAAGGAAAAGCAGCATTGTACTTTTGCATTTTTCTCCCAAACGAAGGACACTAGAATGAAAATTTAAAAGCCTCCTGTTAGTGCTTCATCTACACGGTATAGCCCTGAATTTTCCAATGCCTAGCTCTTTGCAAAAGAGAGATATTGGCAAGGAAAAGCTGTATTGTACCTTTGCATTTTTCTCCCAAACGAAGGACACTAGAATGAAAATTTTAAAGCCTCCTGTTAGTGCTTCATCTGCACGTTATAGCCCTGAATTTTCCAATGCCTATCTCTTTGCAAAAGAGATATATTGGCAAGGAAAAGCTGTATTGTACCTTTGCATTTTTTCTCTCAAACGAAAGACACTAGAATGAAAATTTTAAAGCCTCCTGTTAGTGCTTCATCTACACGTTATAGCCCTGAATTTTCCAATGCCTATCTCTTTGCAAAAGAGAGATATCGGCAAGGAAAAGCTGTATTGTACCTTTGCATTTTTCTCCCAAACGAAGGACACTAGAATGAAAATTTAAAAGCCTCCTGTTAGTGCTTCATCTACACGGTATAGCCCTGAATTTTCCAATGCCTAGCCCTTTGCAAAAGAGAGATATTGGCAAGGAAAAGCTGTATTGTACCTTTGCATTTTTCTCCCAAACGAAGGACACTAGAATGAAAATTTTAAAGCCTCCTGTTAGTGCTTCATCTGCACGTTATAGCCCTGAATTTTCCAATGCCTATCTCTTTGCAAAAGAGATATATTGGCAAGGAAAAACTGTATTGTACCTTTGCATTTTTCTCCTAAACGAAAGACACTAGAATGAAAATTTTAAAGCCTCCTGTTAGTGCTTCATCTACACGTTATAGCCCTGAATTTTCCAATGCCTAGCTCTTTGCAAAAGAGAGATATTGGCAAGGAAAAGCTGTATTGTACCTTTGCATTTTTCTCCCAAACGAAAGACACTAGAATGAAAATTTTAAAGCCTACTGTTAATGCTTCATCTACACGTTATAGCCCTGAATTTTCCAATGCCTAGCTCTTTGCAAAAGAGAGATATCGGCAAGGAAAAGCTGTATTGTACCTTTGCATTTTTCTCCCAAACGAAAGACACTAGAATGAAAATTTTAAAGCCTCCTGTTAGTGCTTCATCTACACGTTATAGCCCTGAATTTTCCAATGCCTATCTCTTTGCAAAAGAGAGATATCGGCAAGGAAAAGCTGTATTGTACCTTTGCATTTTTCTCCCAAACGAAGGACACTAGAATGAAAATTTTAAAGCCTCCTATTAGTGCTTCATCTACACGTTATAGCCCTGAATTTTCCAATTCCTATCTCTTTGCAAAAGAGAGATATCGGCAAGGAAAAGCTGTATTGTACCTTTGCATTTTTCTCCCAAACGAAGGACACTAGAATAAAAATTTTAAAGCCTCCTGTTAGTGCTTCATCTACACGTTATAGCCCTGAATTTTCCAATGCCTATCTCTTTGCAAAAGAGAGATATCGGCAAGGAAAAGCTGTATTGTACCTTTGCATTTTTCTCCCAAACGAAAGACACTAGAATGAAAATTTTAAAGCCTCCTGTTAGTGCTTCATCTACACGTTATAGCCCTGAATTTTCCAATGCCTATCTCTTTGCAAAAGAGAGATATCGGCAAGGAAATGCTGTATTGTACCTTTGCATTTTTCTCCCAAACGAAAGACACTAGAATGAAAATTTTAAAGCCTCCTGTTAGTGCTTCATCTACACGTTATAGCCCTGCATTTTCCAATGCCTATCTCTTTGCAAAAGAGAGATATCGGCAAGGAAAAGCTGCATTGTACTTTTGCATTTTTCTCCCAAACGAAAGACACTAGAATGAAAATTTTAAAGCCTCCTGTTAGTGCTTCATCTACACGTTATAGCCCTGCATTTTCCAATGCCTAGCTCTTTGCAAAAGAGAGATATTGGCAAGGAAAAGCTGTATTGTACCTTTGCATTTTTCTCCCAAACGAAAGACACTAGAATGAAAATTTTAAAGCCTCCTGTTAGTGCTTCATCTACGCGTTATAGCCCTGAATTTTCCAATGCCTATCTCTTTGCCAAATAGAGATATCGGCAAGGAAAAACTGTATTGTACCTTTGCATTTTTCTCCCAAACGAAAGACACTAGAATGAAAATTTTAAAGCCTCCTGTTAGTGCTTCATCTACACGTTATAGCCCTGAATTTTCCAATGCCTATCTCTTTGCCAAAGAGAGATATCGGCAAGGAAAAACTGTATTGTACCTTTGCATTTTTCTCCCAAACGAAAGACACTAGAATTAAAATTTTAAAGCCTCCTGTTAGTGCTTCATCTACACGTTATAGCCCTGAATTTTCCAATGCCTATCTCTTTGCAAAAGAAAGATATCGGCAAGGAAAAGCTGTATTGTACCTTTGCATTTTTCTCCCAAACGAAGGACACTAGAATGAAAATTTAAAAGCCTCCTGTTAGTGCTTCATCTACACGGTATAGCCCTGAATTTTCCAATGCCTAGCTCTTTGCAAAAGAGAGATATTGGCAAGGAAAAGCTGTATTGTACCTTTGCATTTTTCTCCCAAACGAAAGACACTAGAATTAAAATTTTAAAGCCTACTGTTAGTGCTTCATCTACACGTTATAGCCCTGAATTTTCCAATGCCTAGCTCTTTGCAAAAGAGAGATATCGGCAAGGAAAAGCTGTATTGTACCTTTGCATTTTTCTCCCAAACGAAAGACACTAGAATGAAAATTTTAAAGCCTCCTGTTAGTGCTTCATCTACACGTTATAGCCCTGAATTTTCCAATGCCTATCTCTTTGCAAAAGAGAGATATCGGCAAGGAAAAGCTGTATTGTACCTTTGCATTTTTCTCCCAAACGAAGGACACTAGAATGAAAATTTAAAAGCCTCCTATTAGTGCTTCATCTACACGGTATAGCCCTGAATTTTCCAATGCCTAGCTCTTTGCAAAAGAGAGATATTGGCAAGGAAAAGCTGTATTGTACCTTTGCATTTTTCTCCCAAACGAAGGACACTAGAATGAAAATTTTAAAGCCTCCTGTTAGTGCTTCATCTACACGTTATAGCCCTGAATTTTCCAATGCCTAGCTCTTTGCAAAAGAGAGATATCGGCAAGGAAAATCTGTATTGTACCTTTGCATTTTTCTCCCAAACGAAAGACACTAGAATGAAAATTTTAAAGCCTCCTGTTAGTGCTTCATCTACACGTTATAGCCCTGCATTTTCCAATTGCTATCTCTTTGCAAAAGAGAGATATCGGCAAGGAAAAGCTGCATTGTACTTTTGCATTTTTCTCCCAAACGAAAGACACTAGAATGAAAATTTTAAAGCCTCCTGTTAGTGCTTCATCTACGCGTTATAGCCCTGAATTTTCCAATGCCTATCTCTTTGCCAAAGAGAGATATCGGCAAGGAAAAACTGTATTGTACCTTTGCATTTTTCTCCCAAACGAAAGACACTAGAATGAAAATTTTAAAGCCTCCTGTTAGTGCTTCATCTACACGTTATAGCCCTGCATTTTCCAATGCCTAGCTCTTTGCAAAAGAGAGATATTGGCAAGGAAAAGCTGTATTGTACCTTTGCATTTTTCTCCCAAACGAAAGACACTAGAATGAAAATTTTAAAGCCTCCTGTTAGTGCTTCATCTACGCGTTATAGCCCTGAATTTTCCAATGCCTATCTCTTTGCCAAAGAGAGATATCGGCAAGGAAAAACTGTATTGTACCTTTGCATTTTTCTCCCAAACGAAAGACACTAGAATGAAAATTTTAAAGCCTCCTGTTAGTGCTTCATCTACACGTTATAGCCCTTAATTTTCCAATGCCTATCTCTTTGCCAAAGAGAGATATCGGCAAGGAAAAACTGTATTGTACCTTTGCATTTTTCTCCCAAACGAAGGACACTAGAATGAAAATTTAAAAGCCTCCTGTTAGTGCTTCATCTACACGGTATAGCCCTGAATTTTCCAATGCCTAGCTCTTTGCAAAAGAGAGATATTGGCAAGGAAAAGCTGTATTGTACCTTTGCATTTTTTCTCTCAAACGAAAGACACTAGAATGAAAATTTTAAAGCCTCCTGTTAGTGCTTCATCTACACGTTATAGCCCTGCATTTTCAAATGCCTATCTCTTTGCAAAAGAGAGATATCGGCAAGGAAAAGCAGCATTGTACTTTTGCATTTTTCTCCCAAACGAAAGACACTAGAATGAAAATTTTAAAGCCTCCTGTTAGTGCTTCATCTACACGTTATAGCCCTGAATTTTCCAATGCCTATCTCTTTGCAAAAGAGAGATATCGGCAAGGAAAAACTGTATTGTACCTTTGCATTTTTCTCCCAAACGAAAGACACTAGAATGAAAATTTTAAAGCCTCCTGTTAGTGCTTCATCTACACGTTATAGCCCTGCATTTTCCAATGCCTATCTCTTTGCAAAAGAGAGATATCGGCAAGGAAAAGCTGCATTGTACTTTTGCATTTTTCTCCCAAACGAAAGACACTAGAATGAAAATTTTAAAGCCTCCTGTTAGTGCTTCATCTACACGTTATAGCCCTGCATTTTCCAATGCCTAGCTCTTTGCAAAAGAGAGATATTGGCAAGGAAAAGCTGTATTGTACCTTTGCATTTTTCTCCCAAACGAAAGACACTAGAATGAAAATTTTAAAGCCTCCTGTTAGTGCTTCATCTACGCGTTATAGCCCTGAATTTTCCAATGCCTATCTCTTTGCCAAATAGAGATATCGGCAAGGAAAAACTGTATTGTACCTTTGCATTTTTCTCCCAAACGAAAGACACTAGAATGAAAATTTTAAAGCCTCCTGTTAGTGCTTCATCTACACGTTATAGCCCTGAATTTTCCAATGCCTATCTCTTTGCCAAAGAGAGATATCGGCAAGGAAAAACTGTATTGTACCTTTGCATTTTTCTCCCAAACGAAAGACACTAGAATTAAAATTTTAAAGCCTCCTGTTAGTGCTTCATCTACACGTTATAGCCCTGAATTTTCCAATGCCTATCTCTTTGCAAAAGAAAGATATCGGCAAGGAAAAGCTGTATTGTACCTTTGCATTTTTCTCCCAAACGAAGGACACTAGAATGAAAATTTAAAAGCCTCCTGTTAGTGCTTCATCTACACGGTATAGCCCTGAATTTTCCAATGCCTAGCTCTTTGCAAAAGAGAGATATTGGCAAGGAAAAGCTGTATTGTACCTTTGCATTTTTCTCCCAAACGAAAGACACTAGAATTAAAATTTTAAAGCCTACTGTTAGTGCTTCATCTACACGTTATAGCCCTGAATTTTCCAATGCCTAGCTCTTTGCAAAAGAGAGATATCGGCAAGGAAAAGCTGTATTGTACCTTTGCATTTTTCTCCCAAACGAAAGACACTAGAATGAAAATTTTAAAGCCTCCTGTTAGTGCTTCATCTACACGTTATAGCCCTGAATTTTCCAATGCCTATCTCTTTGCAAAAGAGAGATATCGGCAAGGAAAAGCTGTATTGTACCTTTGCATTTTTCTCCCAAACGAAGGACACTAGAATGAAAATTTAAAAGCCTCCTATTAGTGCTTCATCTACACGGTATAGCCCTGAATTTTCCAATGCCTAGCTCTTTGCAAAAGAGAGATATTGGCAAGGAAAAGCTGTATTGTACCTTTGCATTTTTCTCCCAAACGAAGGACACTAGAATGAAAATTTTAAAGCCTCCTGTTAGTGCTTCATCTACACGTTATAGCCCTGAATTTTCCAATGCCTAGCTCTTTGCAAAAGAGAGATATCGGCAAGGAAAATCTGTATTGTACCTTTGCATTTTTCTCCCAAACGAAAGACACTAGAATGAAAATTTTAAAGCCTCCTGTTAGTGCTTCATCTACACGTTATAGCCCTGCATTTTCCAATTGCTATCTCTTTGCAAAAGAGAGATATCGGCAAGGAAAAGCTGCATTGTACTTTTGCATTTTTCTCCCAAACGAAAGACACTAGAATGAAAATTTTAAAGCCTCCTGTTAGTGCTTCATCTACGCGTTATAGCCCTGAATTTTCCAATGCCTATCTCTTTGCCAAAGAGAGATATCGGCAAGGAAAAACTGTATTGTACCTTTGCATTTTTCTCCCAAACGAAAGACACTAGAATGAAAATTTTAAAGCCTCCTGTTAGTGCTTCATCTACACGTTATAGCCCTGCATTTTCCAATGCCTAGCTCTTTGCAAAAGAGAGATATTGGCAAGGAAAAGCTGTATTGTACCTTTGCATTTTTCTCCCAAACGAAAGACACTAGAATGAAAATTTTAAAGCCTCCTGTTAGTGCTTCATCTACGCGTTATAGCCCTGAATTTTCCAATGCCTATCTCTTTGCCAAAGAGAGATATCGGCAAGGAAAAACTGTATTGTACCTTTGCATTTTTCTCCCAAACGAAAGACACTAGAATGAAAATTTTAAAGCCTCCTGTTAGTGCTTCATCTACACGTTATAGCCCTTAATTTTCCAATGCCTATCTCTTTGCCAAAGAGAGATATCGGCAAGGAAAAACTGTATTGTACCTTTGCATTTTTCTCCCAAACGAAGGACACTAGAATGAAAATTTAAAAGCCTCCTGTTAGTGCTTCATCTACACGGTATAGCCCTGAATTTTCCAATGCCTAGCTCTTTGCAAAAGAGAGATATTGGCAAGGAAAAGCTGTATTGTACCTTTGCATTTTTTCTCTCAAACGAAAGACACTAGAATGAAAATTTTAAAGCCTCCTGTTAGTGCTTCATCTACACGTTATAGCCCTGCATTTTCAAATGCCTATCTCTTTGCAAAAGAGAGATATCGGCAAGGAAAAGCAGCATTGTACTTTTGCATTTTTCTCCCAAACGAAAGACACTAGAATGAAAATTTTAAAGCCTCCTGTTAGTGCTTCATCTACACGTTATAGCCCTGAATTTTCCAATGCCTATCTCTTTGCAAAAGAGAGATATCGGCAAGGAAAAACTGTATTGTACCTTTGCATTTTTCTCCCAAACGAAGGACACTAGAATGAAAATTTAAAAGCCTCCTGTTAGTGCTTCATCTACACGGTATAGCCCTGAATTTTCCAATGCCTAGCTCTTTGCAAAAGAGAGATATTGGCAAGGAAAAGCTGTATTGTACCTTTGCATTTTTCTCCCAAACGAAGGACACTAGAATGAAAATTTTAAAGCCTCCTGTTAGTGCTTCATCTACACGTTATAGCCCTGAATTTTCCAATGCCTAGCTCTTTGCAAAAGAGAGATATCGGCAAGGAAAATCTGTATTGTACCTTTGCATTTTTCTCCCAAACGAAAGACACTAGAATGAAAATTTTAAAGCCTCCTGTTAGTGCTTCATCTACACGTTATAGCCCTGCATTTTCCAATTGCTATCTCTTTGCAAAAGAGAGATATCGGCAAGGAAAAGCTGCATTGTACTTTTGCATTTTTCTCCCAAACGAAAGACACTAGAATGAAAATTTTAAAGCCTCCTGTTAGTGCTTCATCTACGCGTTATAGCCCTGAATTTTCCAATGCCTATCTCTTTGCCAAAGAGAGATATCGGCAAGGAAAAACTGTATTGTACCTTTGCATTTTTCTCCCAAACGAAAGACACTAGAATGAAAATTTTAAAGCCTCCTGTTAGTGCTTCATCTACACGTTATAGCCCTGCATTTTCCAATGCCTAGCTCTTTGCAAAAGAGAGATATTGGCAAGGAAAAGCTGTATTGTACCTTTGCATTTTTCTCCCAAACGAAAGACACTAGAATGAAAATTTTAAAGCCTCCTGTTAGTGCTTCATCTACGCGTTATAGCCCTGAATTTTCCAATGCCTATCTCTTTGCCAAAGAGAGATATCGGCAAGGAAAAACTGTATTGTACCTTTGCATTTTTCTCCCAAACGAAAGACACTAGAATGAAAATTTTAAAGCCTCCTGTTAGTGCTTCATCTACACGTTATAGCCCTTAATTTTCCAATGCCTATCTCTTTGCCAAAGAGAGATATCGGCAAGGAAAAACTGTATTGTACCTTTGCATTTTTCTCCCAAACGAAGGACACTAGAATGAAAATTTAAAAGCCTCCTGTTAGTGCTTCATCTACACGGTATAGCCCTGAATTTTCCAATGCCTAGCTCTTTGCAAAAGAGAGATATTGGCAAGGAAAAGCTGTATTGTACCTTTGCATTTTTTCTCTCAAACGAAAGACACTAGAATGAAAATTTTAAAGCCTCCTGTTAGTGCTTCATCTACACGTTATAGCCCTGCATTTTCAAATGCCTATCTCTTTGCAAAAGAGAGATATCGGCAAGGAAAAGCAGCATTGTACTTTTGCATTTTTCTCCCAAACGAAAGACACTAGAATGAAAATTTTAAAGCCTCCTGTTAGTGCTTCATCTACACGTTATAGCCCTGAATTTTCCAATGCCTATCTCTTTGCAAAAGAGAGATATCGGCAAGGAAAAGCTGTATTGTACCTTTGCATTTTTCTCCCAAACGAAAGACACTAGAATGAAAATTTTAAAGCCTCCTGTTAGTGCTTCATCTACACGTTATAGCCCTGAATTTTCCAATGCCTATCTCTTTGCAAAAGAGAGATATCGGCAAGGAAAAGCTGTATTGTACCTTTGCATTTTTCTCCCAAACGAAAGACACTAGAATGAAAATTTTAAAGCCTCCTGTTAGGGCTTCATCTACACGTTATAGCCCTGAATTTTCCAATGCCTATCTCTTTGCAAAAGAGAGATATCGGCAAGGAAAAGCTGTATTGTACCTTTGCATTTTTCTCCCAAACGAAGGACACTAGAATGAAAATTTAAAAGCCTCCTGTTAGTGCTTCATCTACACGGTATAGCCCTGAATTTTCCAATGCCTAGCTCTTTGCAAAAGAGAGATATTGGCAAGGAAAAGCTGTATTGTACCTTTGCATTTTTCTCCCAAACGAAGGACACTAGAATGAAAATTTTAAAGCCTCCTGTTAGTGCTTCATCTGCACGTTATAGCCCTGAATTTTCCAATGCCTATCTCTTTGCAAAAGAGATATATTGGCAAGGAAAAACTGTATTGTACCTTTGCATTTTTCTCCTAAACGAAAGACACTAGAATGAAAATTTTAAAGCCTCCTGTTAGTGCTTCATCTACACGTTATAGCCCTGAATTTTCCAATGCCTAGCTCTTTGCAAAAGAGAGATATTGGCAAGGAAAAGCTGTATTGTACCTTTGCATTTTTCTCCCAAACGAAAGACACTAGAATGAAAATTTTAAAGCCTACTGTTAATGCTTCATCTACACGTTATAGCCCTGAATTTTCCAATGCCTATCTCTTTGCAAAAGAGAGATATCGGCAAGGAAAAGCTGTATTGTACCTTTGCATTTTTCTCCCAAACGAAGGACACTAGAATGAAAATTTTAAAGCCTCCTGTTAGTGCTTCATCTACACGTTATAGCCCTGAATTTTCCAATTCCTATCTCTTTGCAAAAGAGAGATATCGGCAAGGAAAAGCTGTATTGTACCTTTGCATTTTTCTCCCAAACGAAAGACACTAGAATGAAAATTTTAAAGCCTCCTGTTAGTGCTTCATCTACACGTTATAGCCCTGAATTTTCCAATGCCTATCTCTTTGCAAAAGAGAGATATCGGCAAGGAAATGCTGTATTATACCTTTGCATTTTTCTCCCAAACGAAAGACACTAGAATGAAAATTTTAAAGCCTCCTGTTAGTGCTTCATCTACACGTTATAGCCCTGCATTTTCCAATGCCTATCTCTTTGCAAAAGAGAGATATCGGCAAGGAAAAGCTGCATTGTACTTTTGCATTTTTCTCCCAAACGAAAGACACTAGAATGAAAATTTTAAAGCCTCCTGTTAGTGCTTCATCTACACGTAATAGCCCTGAATTTTCCAATGCCTATCTCTTTACAAAAGAGAGATATCGGCAAGGAAATGCTGTATTGTACCTTTGCATTTTTCTCCCAAACGAAAGACACTAGAATGAAAATTTTAAAGCCTCCTGTTAGTGCTTCATCTACACGTTATAGCCCTGAATTTTCCAATGCCTATCTCTTTGCAAAAGAGAGATATCGGCAAGGAAAAGCTGTACTGTACCTTTGCATTTTTCTCCCAAACGAAAGACACTAGAATGAAAATTTTAAAGCCTCCTGTTAGTGCTTCATCTACACGTTATAGCCCTGAATTTTCCAATGCCTATCTCTTTGCCAAAGAGAGATATCGGCAAGGAAAAACTGTATTGTACCTTTGCATTTTTCTCCCAAACGAAAGACACTAGAATTAAAATTTTAAAGCCTCCTGTTAGTGCTTCATCTACACGTAATAGCCCTGAATTTTCCAATGCCTATCTCTTTACAAAAGAGAGATATCGGCAAGGAAATGCTGTATTGTACCTTTGCATTTTTCTCCCAAACGAAAGACACTAGCATGAAAATTTTAAAGCCTCCTGTTAGTGCTTCATCTACACGTTATAGCCCTGCATTTTCCAATGCCTATCTCTTTGCAAAAGAGAGATATCGGCAAGGAAAAGCTGCATTGTACTTTTGCATTTTTCTCCCAAACGAAAGACACTAGAATGAAAATTTTAAAGCCTCCTGTTAGTGCTTCATCTACACGTTATAGCCCTGAATTTTCCAATGCCTATCTCTTTGCCAAAGAGAGATATCGGCAAGGAAAAACTGTATTGTACCTTTGCATTTTTCTCCCAAACGAAAGACACTAGAATTAAAATTTTAAAGCCTCCTGTTAGTGCTTCATCTACACGTTATAGCCCTGAATTTTCCAATGCCTATCTCTTTGCAAAAGAGAGATATCGGCAAGGAAAAGCTGTATTGTACCTTTGCATTTTTCTCCCAAACGAAGGACACTAGAATGAAAATTTAAAAGCCTCCTGTTAGTGCTTCATCTACACGGTATAGCCCTGAATTTTCCAATGCCTAGCTCTTTGCAAAAGAGAGATATTGGCAAGGAAAAGCTGTATTGTACCTTTGCATTTTTCTCCCAAACGAAAGACACTAGAATGAAAATTTTAAAGCCTACTGTTAGTGCTTCATCTACACGTTATAGCCCTGAATTTTCCAATGCCTAGCTCTTTGCAAAAGAGAGATATCGGCAAGGAAAAGCTGTATTGTACCTTTGCATTTTTCTCCCAAACGAAAGACACTAGAATGAAAATTTTAAAGCCTCCTGTCAGTGCTTCATCTACACGTTATAGCCCTGAATTTTCCAATGCCTATCTCTTTGCAAAAGAGAGATATCGGCAAGGAAAAGCTGTATTGTACCTTTGCATTTTTCTCCCAAACGAAGGACACTAGAATGAAAATTTAAAAGCCTCCTGTTAGTGCTTCAACTACACGGTATAGCCCTGAATTTTCCAATGCCTAGCTCTTTGCAAAAGAGAGATATTGGCAAGGAAAAGCTGTATTGTACCTTTGCATTTTTCTCCCAAACGAAGGACACTAGAATGAAAATTTTAAAGCCTCCTGTTAGTGCTTCATCTACACGTTATAGCCCTGAATTTTCCAATGCCTAGCTCTTTGCAAAAGAGAGATATCGGCAAGGAAAATCTGTATTGTACCTTTGCATTTTTCTCCCAAACGAAAGACACTAGAATGAAAATTTTAAAGCCTCCTGTTAGTGCTTCATCTACACGTTATAGCCCTGCATTTTCCAATGCCTATCTCTTTGCAAAAGAGAGATATTGGCAAGGAAAAGCTGTATTGTACCTTTGCATTTTTCTCCCAAACGAAAGACACTAGAATGAAAATTTTAAAGCCTACTGTTAGTGCTTCATCTACACGTTATAGCTCTGAATTTTCCAATGCCTAGCTCTTTGCAAAAGAGAGATATCGGCAAGGAAAAGCTGTATTGTACCTTTGCATTTTTCTCCCAAACGAAAGACACTAGAATGAAAATTTTAAAGCCTCCTGTTAGTGCTTCGTCTACACGTTATAGCCCTGAATTTTCCAATGCCTATCTCTTTGCAAAAGAGAGATATCGGCAAGGAAAAGCTGTATTGTACCTTTGCATTTTTCTCCCAAACGAAAGACACTAGAATGAAAATTTTAAAGCCTCCTGTTAGTGCTTCATCTACACGTTATAGCGCTGCATTTTCCAATGCCTATCTCTTTGCAAAAGAGAGATATCGGCAAGGAAAAGCTGCATTGTACTTTTGCATTTTTCTCCCAAACGAAAGACACTAGAATGAAAAATTTAAAGCCTCCTGATAGTGCTTCATGTACACGTAATAGCCCTGAATTTTCCAATGCCTATCTCTTTGCAAAAGAGAGATATCGGCAAGGAAATGCTGTATTGTACCTTTGCATTTTTCTCCCAAACGAAAGACACTAGAATGAAAATTTTAAAGCCTCCTGTTAGTGCTTCATCTACACGTTATAGCCCTGCATTTTCCAATGCCTATCTCTTTGCAAAAGAGAGATATCGGCAAGGAAAAGCTGCATTGTACTTTTGCATTTTTCTCCCAAACGAAAGACACTAGAATGAAAATTTTAAAGCCTCCTGTTAGTGCTTCATCTACACGTTATAGCCCTGAATTTTCCAATTCCTATCTCTTTGCAAAAGAGAGATATCGGCAAGGAAAAGCTGTATTGTACCTTTGCATTTTTCTCCCAAACGAAGGACACTAGAATGAAAATTTTAAAGCCTCCTATTAGTGCTTCATCTACACGTTATAGCCCTGAATTTTCCAATGCCTATCTCTTTGCAAAAGAGAGATATCGGCAAGGAAAAGCTGTATTGTACCTTTGCATTTTTCTCCCAAACGAAGGACACTAGAATGAAAATTTTAAAGCCTCCTATTAGTGCTTCATCTACACGTTATAGCCCTGAATTTTCCAATGCCTATCTCTTTGCAAAAAAAAGATATCGGCAAGGAAAAGCTGTATTGCACCTTTGCATTTTTCTCCCAAACGAAGGACACTAGAATGAAAATTTTAAAGCCTCCTGTTAGTGCTTAATCTACACGTTATAGCCCTGAATTTTCCAATGCCTATCTCTTTGCAAAAGAGAGATATCGGCAAGGAAATGCTGTATTGTACCTTTGCATTTTTCTCCCAAACGAAAGACACTAGAATGAAAATTTTAAAGCCTCCTGTTAGTGCTTCATCTACACGTAATAGCCCTGAATTTTCCAATGCCTATCTCTTTACAAAAGAGAGATATCGGCAAGGAAATGCTGTATTGTACCTTTGCATTTTTCTCCCAAACGAAAGACACTAGAATGAAAATTTTAAAGCCTCCTATTAGTGCTTCATCTACACGTTATAGCCCTGAATTTTCCAATGCCTATCTCTTTGCAAAAGAGAGATATCGGCAAGGAAAAGCTGTATTGCACCTTTGCATTTTTCTCCCAAACGAAGGACACTAGAATGAAAATTTTAAAGCCTCCTGTTAGTGCTTAATCTACACGTTATAGCCCTGAATTTTCCAATGCCTATCTCTTTGCAAAAGAGAGATATCGGCAAGGAAAAACTGTATTGTACCTTTGCATTTTTCTCCCAAACGAAAGACACTAGAATTAAAATTTTAAAGCCTCCTGTTAGTGCTTCATCTACACGTAATAGCCCTGAATTTTCCAATGCCTATCTCTTTACAAAAGAGAGATATCGGCAAGGAAATGCTGTATTGTACCTTTGCATTTTTCTCCCAAACGAAAGACACTAGAATGAAAATTTTAAAGCCTCCTGTTAGTGCTTCATCTACACGTTATAGCCCTGCATTTTCCAATGCCTATCTCTTTGCAAAAGAGAGATATCGGCAAGGAAAAGCTGCATTGTACTTTTGCATTTTTCTCCCAAACGAAAGACACTAGAATGAAAATTTTAAAGCCTCCTGTTAGTGCTTCATCTACACGTTATAGCCCTGAATTTTCCAATGCCTATCTCTTTGCCAAAGAGAGATATCGGCAAGGAAAAACTGTATTGTACCTTTGCATTTTTCTCCCAAACGAAAGACACTAGAATTAAAATTTTAAAGCCTCCTGTTAGTGCTTCATCTACACGTTATAGCCCTGAATTTTCCAATGCCTATCTCTTTGCAAAAGAGAGATATCGGCAAGGAAAAGCTGTATTGTACCTTTGCATTTTTCTCCCAAACGAAGGACACTAGAATGAAAATTTAAAAGCCTCCTGTTAGTGCTTCATCTACACGGTATAGCCCTGAATTTTCCAATGCCTAGCTCTTTGCAAAAGAGAGATATTGGCAAGGAAAAGCTGTATTGTACCTTTGCATTTTTCTCCCAAACGAAAGACACTAGAATGAAAATTTTAAAGCCTACTGTTAGTGCTTCATCTACACGTTATAGCCCTGAATTTTCCAATGCCTAGCTCTTTGCAAAAGAGAGATATCGGCAAGGAAAAGCTGTATTGTACCTTTGCATTTTTCTCCCAAACGAAAGACACTAGAATGAAAATTTTAAAGCCTCCTGTCAGTGCTTCATCTACACGTTATAGCCCTGAATTTTCCAATGCCTATCTCTTTGCAAAAGAGAGATATCGGCAAGGAAAAGCTGTATTGTACCTTTGCATTTTTCTCCCAAACGAAGGACACTAGAATGAAAATTTAAAAGCCTCCTGTTAGTGCTTCAACTACACGGTATAGCCCTGAATTTTCCAATGCCTAGCTCTTTGCAAAAGAGAGATATTGGCAAGGAAAAGCTGTATTGTACCTTTGCATTTTTCTCCCAAACGAAGGACACTAGAATGAAAATTTTAAAGCCTCCTGTTAGTGCTTCATCTACACGTTATAGCCCTGAATTTTCCAATGCCTAGCTCTTTGCAAAAGAGAGATATCGGCAAGGAAAATCTGTATTGTACCTTTGCATTTTTCTCCCAAACGAAAGACACTAGAATGAAAATTTTAAAGCCTCCTGTTAGTGCTTAATCTACACGTTATAGCCCTGAATTTTCCAATGCCTATCTCTTTGCAAAAGAGAGATATCGGCAAGGAAAAACTGTATTGTACCTTTGCATTTTTCTCCCAAACGAAAGACACTAGAATTAAAATTTTAAAGCCTCCTGTTAGTGCTTCATCTACACGTAATAGCCCTGAATTTTCCAATGCCTATCTCTTTACAAAAGAGAGATATCGGCAAGGAAATGCTGTATTGTACCTTTGCATTTTTCTCCCAAACGAAAGACACTAGAATGAAAATTTTAAAGCCTCCTGTTAGTGCTTCATCTACACGTTATAGCCCTGCATTTTCCAATGCCTATCTCTTTGCAAAAGAGAGATATCGGCAAGGAAAAGCTGCATTGTACTTTTGCATTTTTCTCCCAAACGAAAGACACTAGAATGAAAATTTTAAAGCCTCCTGTTAGTGCTTCATCTACACGTTATAGCCCTGAATTTTCCAATGCCTATCTCTTTGCCAAAGAGAGATATCGGCAAGGAAAAACTGTATTGTACCTTTGCATTTTTCTCCCAAACGAAAGACACTAGAATTAAAATTTTAAAGCCTCCTGTTAGTGCTTCATCTACACGTTATAGCCCTGAATTTTCCAATGCCTATCTCTTTGCAAAAGAGAGATATCGGCAAGGAAAAGCTGTATTGTACCTTTGCATTTTTCTCCCAAACGAAGGACACTAGAATGAAAATTTAAAAGCCTCCTGTTAGTGCTTCATCTACACGGTATAGCCCTGAATTTTCCAATGCCTAGCTCTTTGCAAAAGAGAGATATTGGCAAGGAAAAGCTGTATTGTACCTTTGCATTTTTCTCCCAAACGAAAGACACTAGAATGAAAATTTTAAAGCCTACTGTTAGTGCTTCATCTACACGTTATAGCCCTGAATTTTCCAATGCCTAGCTCTTTGCAAAAGAGAGATATCGGCAAGGAAAAGCTGTATTGTACCTTTGCATTTTTCTCCCAAACGAAAGACACTAGAATGAAAATTTTAAAGCCTCCTGTCAGTGCTTCATCTACACGTTATAGCCCTGCATTTTCCAATGCCTATCTCTTTGCAAAAGAGAGATATCGGCAAGGAAAAGCTGCATTGTACTTTTGCATTTTTCTCCCAAACGAAAGACACTAGAATGAAAATTTTAAAGCCTCCTGTTAGTGCTTCATCTACACGTAATAGCCCTGAATTTTCCAATGCCTATCTCTTTGCAAAAGAGAGATATTGGCAAGGAAAAGCTGTATTGTACCTTTGCATTTTTCTCCCAAACGAAGGACACTAGAATGAAAATTTTAAAGCCTCCTGTTAGTGCTTCATCTACACGTTATAGCCCTGAATTTTCCAATGCCTAGCTCTTTGCAAAAGAGAGATATCGGCAAGGAAAATCTGTATTGTACCTTTGCATTTTTCTCCCAAACGAAAGACACTAGAATGAAAATTTTAAAGCCTCCTGTTAGTGCTTCATCTACACGTTATAGCCCTGCATTTTCCAATGCCTATCTCTTTGCAAAAGAGAGATATTGGCAAGGAAAAGCTGTATTGTACCTTTGCATTTTTCTCCCAAACGAAAGACACTAGAATGAAAATTTTAAAGCCTACTGTTAGTGCTTCATCTACACGTTATAGCTCTGAATTTTCCAATGCCTAGCTCTTTGCAAAAGAGAGATATCGGCAAGGAAAAGCTGTATTGTACCTTTGCATTTTTCTCCCAAACGAAAGACACTAGAATGAAAATTTTAAAGCCTCCTGTTAGTGCTTCGTCTACACGTTATAGCCCTGAATTTTCCAATGCCTATCTCTTTGCAAAAGAGAGATATCGGCAAGGAAAAGCTGTATTGTACCTTTGCATTTTTCTCCCAAACGAAAGACACTAGAATGAAAATTTTAAAGCCTCCTGTTAGTGCTTCATCTACACGTTATAGCGCTGCATTTTCCAATGCCTATCTCTTTGCAAAAGAGAGATATCGGCAAGGAAAAGCTGCATTGTACTTTTGCATTTTTCTCCCAAACGAAAGACACTAGAATGAAAAATTTAAAGCCTCCTGATAGTGCTTCATGTACACGTAATAGCCCTGAATTTTCCAATGCCTATCTCTTTGCAAAAGAGAGATATCGGCAAGGAAAAGCTGTATTGTACCTTTGCATTTTTCTCCCAAACGAAAGACACTAGAATGAAAATTTTAAAGCCTCCTGTTAGTGCTTCATCTACACGTTATAGCGCTGCATTTTCCAATGCCTATCTCTTTGCAAAAGAGAGATATCGGCAAGGAAAAGCTGCATTGTACTTTTGCATTTTTCTCCCAAACGAAAGACACTAGAATGAAAAATTTAAAGCCTCCTGATAGTGCTTCATGTACACGTAATAGCCCTGAATTTTCCAATGCCTATCTCTTTGCAAAAGAGAGATATCGGCATGGAAATGCTGTATTGTACCTTTGCATTTTTCTCCCAAACGAAAGACACTAGAATGAAAATTTTAAAGCCTCCTGTTAGTGCTTCATCTACACGTTATAGCCCTGCATTTTCCAATGCCTATCTCTTTGCAAAAGAGAGATATCGGCAAGGAAAAGCTGCATTGTACTTTTGCATTTTTCTCCCAAACGAAAGACACTAGAATGAAAATTTTAAAGCCTCCTGTTAGTGCTTCATCTACACGTTATAGCCCTGAATTTTCCAATTCCTATCTCTTTGCAAAAGAGAGATATCGGCAAGGAAAAGCTGTATTGTACCTTTGCATTTTTCTCCCAAACGAAGGACACTAGAATGAAAATTTTAAAGCCTCCTATTAGTGCTTCATCTACACGTTATAGCCCTGAATTTTCCAATGCCTATCTCTTTGCAAAAGAGAGATATCGGCAAGGAAAAGCTGTATTGTACCTTTGCATTTTTCTCCCAAACGAAGGACACTAGAATGAAAATTTTAAAGCCTCCTATTAGTGCTTCATCTACACGTTATAGCCCTGAATTTTCCAATGCCTATCTCTTTGCAAAAGAGAGATATCGGCAAGGAAAAGCTGTATTGCACCTTTGCATTTTTCTCCCAAACGAAGGACACTAGAATGAAAATTTTAAAGCCTCCTGTTAGTGCTTAATCTACACGTTATAGCCCTGAATTTTCCAATGCCTATCTCTTTGCAAAAGAGAGATATCGGCAAGGAAATGCTGTATTGTACCTTTGCATTTTTCTCCCAAACGAAAGACACTAGAATGAAAATTTTAAAGCCTCCTGTTAGTGCTTCATCTACACGTTATAGCCCTGCATTTTCCAATGCCTATCTCTTTGCAAAAGAGAGATATCGGCAAGGAAAAGCTGCATTGTACTTTTGCATTTTTCTCCCAAACGAAAGACACTAGAATGAAAATTTTAAAGCCTCCTGTTAGTGCTTCATCTACACGTAATAGCCCTGAATTTTCCAATGCCTATCTCTTTGCAAAAGAGAGATATTGGCAAGGAAAAGCTGTATTGTACCTTTGCATTTTTCTCCCAAACGAAGGACACTAGAATGAAAATTTTAAAGCCTCCTGTTAGTGCTTCATCTACACGTTATAGCCCTGAATTTTCCAATGCCTAGCTCTTTGCAAAAGAGAGATATCGGCAAGGAAAATCTGTATTGTACCTTTGCATTTTTCTCCCAAACGAAAGACACTAGAATGAAAATTTTAAAGCCTCCTGTTAGTGCTTCATCTACACGTTATAGCCCTGCATTTTCCAATGCCTATCTCTTTGCAAAAGAGAGATATTGGCAAGGAAAAGCTGTATTGTACCTTTGCATTTTTCTCCCAAACGAAAGACACTAGAATGAAAATTTTAAAGCCTACTGTTAGTGCTTCATCTACACGTTATAGCTCTGAATTTTCCAATGCCTAGCTCTTTGCAAAAGAGAGATATCGGCAAGGAAAAGCTGTATTGTACCTTTGCATTTTTCTCCCAAACGAAAGACACTAGAATGAAAATTTTAAAGCCTCCTGTTAGTGCTTCGTCTACACGTTATAGCCCTGAATTTTCCAATGCCTATCTCTTTGCAAAAGAGAGATATCGGCAAGGAAAAGCTGTATTGTACCTTTGCATTTTTCTCCCAAACGAAAGACACTAGAATGAAAATTTTAAAGCCTCCTGTTAGTGCTTCATCTACACGTTATAGCGCTGCATTTTCCAATGCCTATCTCTTTGCAAAAGAGAGATATCGGCAAGGAAAAGCTGCATTGTACTTTTGCATTTTTCTCCCAAACGAAAGACACTAGAATGAAAAATTTAAAGCCTCCTGATAGTGCTTCATGTACACGTAATAGCCCTGAATTTTCCAATGCCTATCTCTTTGCAAAAGAGAGATATCGGCAAGGAAATGCTGTATTGTACCTTTGCATTTTTCTCCCAAACGAAAGACACTAGAATGAAAATTTTAAAGCCTCCTGTTAGTGCTTCATCTACACGTTATAGCCCTGCATTTTCCAATGCCTATCTCTTTGCAAAAGAGAGATATCGGCAAGGAAAAGCTGCATTGTACTTTTGCATTTTTCTCCCAAACGAAAGACACTAGAATGAAAATTTTAAAGCCTCCTGTTAGTGCTTCATCTACACGTTATAGCCCTGAATTTTCCAATTCCTATCTCTTTGCAAAAGAGAGATATCGGCAAGGAAAAGCTGTATTGTACCTTTGCATTTTTCTCCCAAACGAAGGACACTAGAATGAAAATTTTAAAGCCTCCTATTAGTGCTTCATCTACACGTTATAGCCCTGAATTTTCCAATGCCTATCTCTTTGCAAAAGAGAGATATCGGCAAGGAAAAGCTGTATTGTACCTTTGCATTTTTCTCCCAAACGAAGGACACTAGAATGAAAATTTTAAAGCCTCCTATTAGTGCTTCATCTACACGTTATAGCCCTGAATTTTCCAATGCCTATCTCTTTGCAAAAGAGAGATATCGGCAAGGAAAAGCTGTATTGCACCTTTGCATTTTTCTCCCAAACGAAGGACACTAGAATGAAAATTTTAAAGCCTCCTGTTAGTGCTTAATCTACACGTTATAGCCCTGAATTTTCCAATGCCTATCTCTTTGCAAAAGAGAGATATCGGCAAGGAAATGCTGTATTGTACCTTTGCATTTTTCTCCCAAACGAAAGACACTAGAATGAAAATTTTAAAGCCTCCTGTTAGTGCTTCATCTACACGTTATAGCCCTGCATTTTCCAATGCCTATCTCTTTGCAAAAGAGAGATATCGGCAAGGAAAAGCTGCATTGTACTTTTGCATTTTTCTCCCAAACGAAAGACACTAGAATGAAAATTTTAAAGCCTCCTGTTAGTGCTTCATCTACACGTAATAGCCCTGAATTTTCCAATGCCTATCTCTTTGCAAAAGAGAGATATCGGCAAGGAAATGCTGTATTGTACCTTTGCATTTTTCTCCCAAACGAAAGACACTAGAATGAAAATTTTAAAGCCTCCTGTTAGTGCTTCATCTACACGTTATAGCCCTGCATTTTCCAATGCCTATCTCTTTGCAAAAGAGAGATATCGGCAAGGAAAAGCTGCATTGTACTTTTGCATTTTTCTCCCAAACGAAAGACACTAGAATGAAAATTTTAAAGCCTCCTGTTAGTGCTTCATCTACACGTTATAGCCCTGAATTTTCCAATGCCTATCTCTTTGCAAAAGAGAGATATCGGCAAGGAAAAGCTGTATTGTACCTTTGCATTTTTCTCCCAAACGAAGGACACTAGAATAAAAATTTTAAAGCCTCCTGTTAGTGCTTCATCTACACGTTATAGCCCTGAATTTTCCAATGCCTATCTCTTTGCAAAAGAGAGATATCGGCAAGGAAAAGCTGTATTGTACCTTTGCATTTTTCTCCCAAACGAAGGACACTAGAATGAAAATTTTAAAGCCTCCTGTTAATGCTTCATCTACACGTTATAGCCCTGAATTTTCCAATGCCTATCTCTTTGCAAAAGAGAGATATCGGCAAGGAAAAGCTGTATTGTACCTTTGCATTTTTCTCCCAAACGAAAGACACTAGAATGAAAATTTTAAAGCCTCCTGTTAGTGCTTCATCTACTTGTTATAGCCCTGAATTTTCCAATGCCTATCTCTTTGTTATCATGCTGTTAACTGGGTTCAGATCACAAGTTGTACGGTGTGATTGGTGTGGCTGGTATGAGTCTTACCCGGGATTCAAAATCCTTCCTTATTGTGTACGCTCGTCCGGGCACAGTATCCTAACTGAGGCTTGGAGGAGGGTCATAGGGGGAGGAGCCAGTGCACACCAGCTAGTCCTAAAGCTTTTACTTTGTGCCCAGTCTCCTGCGGAGCCGCTATTCCCCATGGTCCTTTCGGAGTCCCCAGCATCCACTACGGACTATGAGAAATAGAATTATCGGTAAGTAAATTCTTATTTTCTGGACTGTGTCCAGGATCATCCTTAGGAATAGAAGACGTGTCGTCGGGATCAGCTGCGATTTTGGAATATTAAGAATCCAACCGTGCTGCCGCAACACTACCTGAGATAGTGCTACCCCGACTACCAACTGTTCCCTGGATCTTGCCCTTATCCGGAGATCGTCCAAGTAAGGGATAATTAAAACTCCCTTCCTTCGAAGGAGTATCATCATTTCGGCCATTACTTTGGTAAAGACCCGGGGTGCCGTGGACAAACCAAACGGCAGCGTCTGAAACTGATAGTGACAGTTCTGTACCACAAACCTGAGGTACCCTTGGTGAGAAGGGTAATTTGGGACATGGAGATAAGCATCCTTGATGTCCAGAGACACCATATAATCCCCTTCTTCCCGGTTTGCCATCACCGCTCTGAGTGACTCCATCTTGAATTTGAACCTTTGTATGTAAGTGTTCAAGGATTTCAGATTTAAATTAGGTCTCACCGAGCCGTCCGGCTTCGGTACCACAAACAGCGTGGAATAATACCCCTTTCCCTGTTGTAGGAGGGGTACCTTGATTATCACCTGCTGGGAATACAGCTTGTGAATGGCTTCCCATACCGCCTCCCTGTCGGAGGGAGACGTCGGTAAAGCAGACTTTAGGAAAACGGCGAAGGGGAGACGTCTCGAATTCCAATTTGTACCCCTGAGATACCACCTGAAGGATCCAGGGGTCCACCTGTGAGTGAGCCCACTGCACGCTGAAATTTATGAGACGGGCCCACACCGTTTCTGTTCCTGGGAACTGGCTGTTTGCTGCAGCCTTTTTCCTCTCCCTCTGCCACGGGGCAGAAATGAGGAGCCTTTTGCCCGCTTGCCCTTATGGGGCCCAAAGGACTGCGCCTGATAATACGGCGTCTTCTTATGTTGAGAGGCTACCTGGGGTAAAAATGTGGATTTCCCAGCCGTTGCCGTGGCCACCAGGTCTGTTAGACCTACCCCAAATAACTCCTCCCTTTTATAAGGCGATACTTCCATATGCCTTTTGGAATCAGCATCACCTGACCACTGTCTTGTCCATAACCCTCTTCTGGCAGAAATGGACAGCGCACTTACTCTTGATGCCAGTCGGCAAATATCCCTCTGTGCATCACGCATATATAGAAAGCATATTTTAAATGCTCTATAGTCAGTAATATACTGTCCCTATCTAGGGTATCAATATTGTCAGTCAGGGAATCCGACCAAGCCACCCCAGCACTGCACATCCAGGCTGAGGCGATTGCTGGTCGCAGTATCACACCCGTGTGAGTGTATATACATTTTAGGATATTTTACTGCTTTCTGTCAGCAGGTTCCTTAAGGGCGGCCGTATCCGGGGACGGTAGTGCCACCTGTTTAGACAAGCGTGTGAGCGCTTTATTCACCCTAGGGGGTGTTTCCCAATGTGCCCTATCCTCTGGCGGGAAGGGGTATGATGCTAATAACTTTTTAGGAATTAACAGTTTTTATCGGGGGAAACCCACGCATCATCACACACTTCATTTAATTCCTCAGATGCAGGAAAAACTACAGGCAGTTTTTTCTCACCCAACATAATACCCTTTTTAGTGGTACTGGTATTATCAGAAATGTGTAAAAACATTTTCCATAGCCTCAATCATGTAACGTGTGGCCCTACTGGAAGTCACATTCGTCTCTTAATCGTCGACACTGGAATCAGTATCCGTGTCGGCGTCTGTATCTGCCATCTGCGGTAACGGGCGTTTTAGAGCCCCTGATGGCTTTTGAGACACCTGGACAGGCACAGGCTGAGTAGCCGGCTGTCTCATGTCATCAATCTTTTGTAAAGAGCTGACACTGTCACGTAATTCCTTCCATAAGCTCAGCCACTCAGGTGTTGACTCCCTAGGGGGTGACAACTCCATTACAGGCAATTGCTCCGCCTCCACACCATTTTCCTCCTCATACATGTCGACACAATCGTACCGACACACAGCACACACACAGGGAATGCTCTGATAGAGGACAGGACCCCACTAGCCCTTTGGGGAGACAGAGGGAGAGTATGCCAGCACACACCAGAGCGCTAATAATATATATACAGGGATAACCTTATATAAGTGTTTTTCCCCTTATAGCTGCTGTATTGTTATACTACGCCTAATTAGTGCCCCCCTCTCTTTTTTAACCCCTTTCTGTAGTGTAGTAACTGCAGGGGAGAGCCAGGGAGCTTCCCTCCAACGGAGCTGTGAGAGAAAATGGCGCCAGTGTGCTGAGGAGATAGGCTCCGCCCCCTTCTCGGCGGCCTTTTCTCCCGTTTTTCTGTGGAATCTGGCAGGGGTTAAAATTCATCCATATAGCCCTGGGGGCTATATGTGATGTATTTTCGCCAGCCAAGGTGTTTCTATTGCTGCTCAGGGCGCCCCCCCCTAGCGCCCTGCACCCTCAGTGACCGAAGTGTGAAGTGTGCTGAGGAGCAATGGCGCACAGCTGCAGTGCTGTGCGCTACCTTGGTGAAGACAGGATGTCTTCTGCCGCCGATTTTCCGGACCTCTTCTTGCTTCTGGCTCTGTAAGGGGGCCGGCGGCGCGGCTCTGGGACCGAGCTCCGAGGCTGGGCCTGTGTTCGGTCCCTCTGGAGCTAATGGTGTCCAGTAGCCTAAGAAGCCCAATCCACTCTGCACGCAGGTGAGTTCGCTTCTTCTCCCCTTAGTCCCTCGATGCAGTGAGCCTGTTGCCAGCAGGTTTCACTGAAAATAAAAAACCTAAAACTAAACTTTCACTAAGAAGCTCAGGAGAGCCCCTAGTGTGCACCCTTCTTGGCCGGGCACAAAAATCTAACTGAGGCTTGGAGGATTGTCATAGGGGGAGGAGCCAGTGCACACCAGGTAGTCCTAAAGCTTTACTTTTGTGCCCAGTCTCCAGCGGAGCCGCTAATCCCCATGGTCCTTATGGAGTTCCCAGCATCCACTAGGACGTCAGAGAAACACTGATAGAGTACATTATATTTATGAATTAATTGCTTCCAGATTCTGCAGCAGCATCATCAGCACCACCAGTGTTACTCACAGTCACTTCACACTGACTGCTGCACAACACATCACTTAATTTCCGGGCCGCCCGCCACCTGGTGAAGAGACATGGGAGATGAAGGACCAGCAGTGCCACGTTGAGCGGAAGTATTGTGAATTAGTTACCCACACACTCCTTGTGACACCTGCTCCCCGTCTGCCCTCCCACCCGCCGCCTGCCATCCGGAACCCGCACTGACAAGTAAGTCTCAGCAGAATGTGTCTGCCAGCAGCTCCCAGTCCCTCCTAGAGGAACACTGCCAGTGGTGTGGCGGCCGCGGCACACTAGGACTGAGAGACCGCAGCAGGAGGAAAGCACAGGTGGGCGGGAGGAGAGCATGGGCGGACATCACCATGTCACATTGCAAGGTGACGCCAGTCCCCCCAGTGAGGCCGCCGACGAATGCACTCAGCATAGTATTAGCAGCAGGCAGAGGGGGGTCGGGTGCAGCGGTGGTGGGAGGTACGGAAATGAGCTGCAGGCTAGGCTCCACCGATCACACACTCAGCGATCACTGTGCTACAGCAAGCGTGGCGTGCAGCGGTGCTGGACATTAGGGAGTGCCTGTGCGCACCAGGCACCCCCTGTACGCACGCCTATGCGCTACCACCACCCATATGCCACACTACATCACTATGCTACAGCCCTCCCATATGCTGCACTTCATAATTACACTATACCCCCCATACAACATACTACATCACCACACTACACTACTCACAATAAAATTAAAACATCCCAGTTCCTCATTCTTAATGAGCTCACGTGAGTTCTCTCCCCAACGGAGCTCCAGACCAAGTAACAATGAAGACACCAGCAGCGTGTAGGGGGCAGGCCTGGTCCACTTGTCAGGAGAGAGCAGTCACAGGAGGGTAAGAAGGGGGCGGGGCCTAGTCCTACAGACGGGAGAGAGCACAGACAGGAGAGAGCAAGGTACAGGGGTAGTAGGGGACGGAGCCTATTCTTACACGCTTTCAAAATTCGACTTTAAAATTCGACATTTGACAAATTCGACTTTTCTGCAATGGTACAAATGCGGCAATTCGACAAAAGTATATTCAATTGAAGTTTGTAAATTCGACAACAGTGCTTTTAAACAGTAAATTCGTCATTTTCAATCCGCCACACTTTGCTGGCGGAATCTAATAAAAAAAATTTAAAAACATGTTTTTTTTTGCAGTTTTTTTTTTTTGGTAATAGCATATCTATTTATATTAGAAGGGATTAGGTACTTGGTTTGTCTTTTTTGGAGGCACAAGTATTATTTATATATTTTTTAAAATATTATTTATTTTTTAAATGGAATGTGAAAAACCCGAAAAAAAATTGCGTGGGTCCCCCCTCCAAAGCATAACCAGCCTCGGGCTCTTCGAGCCGGTCCTGGTTCTAAAAATCTGGGGGAAAAACGGACAGGGGATCCCCCGTATTTTTAAAACCAGCACCGGGCTCTGCGCCTGGTGCTGGTGCAAAAAATACGGGGAACAAAAAGAGTAGGGGTCCCCCGTATTTTTTACACCAGCATCGGGCTCCACTAGCTGGACAGATAATGCCACAGCCGGGGGTCACTTTTATACAGTGCCCTGCGGCCGTGGCATTAAATATCCAACTAGTCACCCCTGGCCGGGGTACCCTTGGGGAGTGGGGACCCCTTCAATCAAGGGGTCCCCCCCAGCCACCCAAGGGCCAGGGGTGAAGCCCGAGGCTGTCCCCCCCATCCAAGGGCTGCGGATGGGAGGCTGATAGCCTTGAGAAAATTTAAATAATATTGTTTTTTCTAGTAGTACTACAAGTCCCAGCAAGCCTCCCCCGCAAGCTGGTACTTGGAGAACCACAAGTACCAGCATGCAGGAGAAAAACGGGCCCGCTGGTACCTGTAGTTCTACTGGGGAAAAAATACCCAAATAAAAACAGGACACAGACACCGTAAAAATTTAACTTTATTTCCCACCTGCCGACACACCCATACTTACCTATGTTGACATGAAGCAGTCGGTCCTCTTCTCCAAGTAGAATCCACGGGTACCTGAAAATAAAAGATAATTATACTCACCTGATCCAGGTTCCAGATTAAATCCACGTACTTGGCAAAACAACAAACCGAACACCCGGACCAGACGGACTGAAAGGGGTCCCATGTTTACACATGGGATCCCTTTCCACGAATGCAGACATCCGAATCTCGCGAGAATCCGACAGCGGGATGATGACGTTCGTGCGCGCTCGGGCTAGCCGAGCAAGGCGGGAAGGTTCGAACCTGCCTCGGACCCGTGTAAAATGGGTGAAGTTCGGGGGGTTCGGATTCCGACGAACCGAACCCACTCATCACTAGTATGTACGTGAGTGTCAGGTGCCGTGCGCGTACATACGTGTCAGTGCCGTGCGTGTACGTACGTGTGTGTCAAGTGTCGTGCGTGTACGTGTGTGTGTGTGTGTCAGGTGGCGCGTACCTACATGTGTGTATGTCAGGTGCTGTGCATGTGTGTACGTACAGGCGTGTGTCAGGTGCCGCGCGTGTACGTACGTGTGTGTGTGTGCCAGGAGCCGCGCGTGTACATGCGTGTGGGTGTCAGGAGCCGTGCGTATACGTACATACGTGTAGGTGTCAGGTGCCGTGCGTATACGTATATACGTGTGTGTGTCAGGAGCCGCGCGTGTTCGTACATGTGTGTGTGTGTCAGGAGCCACGCGTGTGTGTGTGTGTGTCAGGAGCCGCGCGTGTTCGTACATGTGTGTCAGGTGCCGCACGTGTATGTGTGTGTGTGTGTTAAATTCCGCGTGTGTACGTACGTATGTGTGTGCCTGGAGCCGCGCGTGTACATACATGTGTGTGTGTGTCAGGTGCTGTACGTGTATGTGTGTGTCTCAGGTGCTGCACGTGTATATGTGTGTATCTCAGGTGCTGCATTTGTATGCGTCAGCTGCCACGTGGGTGTCAGGTGTTGAGCGTGTATGTGTTTGTGTCGCATCTGTATGTGTGTGACTGTCAGGTGCTGCACGTGTATGTGTGTGTCAGGTGCTGCATGTATATATGTGTGTGTTAGGTGCTGTTCATGTATGTGGGAGTGGCAGGTGCTACATGTGTATATATGTGTGAGTGGCAGGTGCTGCGTGTGTATACGAGTGTGTGTGAGGTGCTGCGAGTGTATGTGTGTGTTAGGTGCTCTGAGTGTATATGATTGTGTGTCAGGTGCTGTGCGTGTGTGCGTTAAATGCCACATGTATGTATGTATGTGTGTCAGGTGCTGCGTGTGTGTGTGGGTGTGTCAGGTGCTGCATGTCTGTGTGTGTGGGTGTGTCAGGTGCTGCATGTGTGTGTGTGTGTGTGTGTGTCTGTCAGGTGCTGCATGTGTGTGTCAGGTGCTGCATGTCTGCGTGTGTGTCAGGCGCTGCATGTCTGTGTCAGGTGCTGCGTGTGTGTGTGTGTGTGTCAGGTGCTGTGTGTGTGTGTGTGTGTGTGTGTGTGTGTCAGGTGCTGCGTGTCTGCGTGTGTGTGTCAGGTGCTGCGTGTCTGCGTGTGTGTGTCAGGTGCTGCGTGTGTGTGTGTGTGTGTGTCAGGTGCTGCGTGTCTGCGTGTGTGTGTCAGGTGCTGCATGTCTGCGTGTGTGTGTCAGGCGCTGCATGTCTGTGTGTCAGGTGCTGCGTGTGTGTGTGTCAGGTGCTGTGTGTGTGTGTCAGGTGCTGCGTGCCGTGTGCGTGTGTCAGGTGCGTGAGTGTGCGTGTGTCAGGTGCGTGAGTGTGTGTGTGTCAGGTGCGTGAGTGTGTGTGTGTGTGTCAGGTGCGTGAGTGTGTGTGTCAGGTGCGTGAGTGTGTGTGTGTCAGGCGCTGCGTGTCTGTGTGTGTCAGGCGCTGCGTGTCTGTGTGTGTAAGGCGCTGCGTGTGAGTGTGTGCGTGTGTGTCAGGTCCGTGTGAGTGTCAGGTGCTGCGTCTGTGTGTGTGTGTCAGGTGCTGCGTGTGTGCGTGTGTGTCAGGCGCTGCGTGTGCGTGTGTCAGGCGCTGCAGGGAGGGCGGGGGGGACGGACAGCAGGGAGGGCGGGGGGGGGGGACGGACACACAGCAGGGAGGGCGGGGGGAGAACGGACACACAGCAGAGAGGAGGAGGGGGGGTGGCCGGACACAGCGGGAGGAGGGGGGGTGGCCGGACACAGCGGGAGGAGGGGGGTGGCCGGACACAGCGGGAGGAGGGGGGGTGGCCGGACACAGCGGGAGGAGAGGGGGTGGCCGGACAAGGCGGGAGGGGGGGTGGCCGGACACAGCGGGAGGGGGGGTGGCCGGACACAGCGGGAGGGGGGGTGGACGGACACAGCGGGAGGGGGGGGTGGCCGGACACAGCGGGAGGGGGGGGTGGCCGGACACAGCGGGAGGAGGGGAGGGTGGCCGGACACAGCGGGAGGGGGGGGTGGCCAGACACAGCGGGAGGGGGGGGTGGCCGGACACAGCGGGAGGGGGGGGTGGCCGGACACAGCGGGAGGGGGGGTGGACGGACACAGCGAGAGGGGGGGGTGGCCGGACACAGCGGGAGGGGGGGGTGGCCGGACACAGCGGGAGGAGGGGAGGGTGGCCGGACACAGCGGGAGGAGGGGAGGGTGGCCGGACACACAGCAGGGAGGGCGCGGGGGGGAACACACTGCAGGGAGGAGGGGGGGGACACACAGCAGGGAGGGCAAGGGGGGGGCGACGGACACACAGCAGGGGGGGGGAAGGGAGACGGACACACAGCAGGGAGGGCGAGAGGGGGAGGGGGGGGTGACTGGTGACCATAGAGACCTTGATAAATACCGCATACTGCACGGAGGGAGGGCCGGACACAGCGGGAGGAGGAGGAGGGAGGAGTGGCCGGACACAGCTGCCCGAGGCGCCTCCTACTGCCAGCCGCACTACAGACGCGGGGAGGAGACGCAGGCAGCCACCAGGGAAGGTCCGGCGGGCGGCCGGGCACACAGCGGGCGAGCGGGCGGGCGAGCGGGCGGGCGGGCGGGCGGGCGGGAGGGGAGGGTGGCCGGGCGGGCGGGAGGGGAGGGTGGCCGGACACGCGGGGGAGAAGTGGAAGCTGGGTACACAGCGGTGGGCTGCCTGACAGAACTCACCCAGTGCTACGCAGCTCCGGCGATCTCCTCCCGCTTCATGGACCTCAATGAACTCACACGCCGGGAACCGCTGGCTGTCCTCCTGCAGCTCCACGTGACTCCTTCCCGCTCTGTCTCCTCGTGCCCAACTGCCAGAGCTACTCTCTGTACACCCCCTGCTGGCGGTCACTGCGCAGGCTCAACAAATTGAAATGCCCTATCTCTATAATGGGGCATATTTCTCTTAATTAAAAAAAACCCTATAACTTTCTGAAAAACCACAACCCCAAAAGGCACTACACTGGGGCATACTCTATCTAGTAAAACAAACCCCAAGTCTTAATTCGTCCTCTATCCTGACTTATGCCTTCCCAAAAAAATCTTCATTCACTCTATGGGAAAACGTTGTCAAAAAGCCACAGAGGGAGTGGCAGAAAAAAACTGACAGTTGGAAATTTAGCTTACTCCCAATTCCTCATTTTTTATTATTTTGCCCTGAAATTTGTCCTGCAGCAGCGGGTGACGATTCTACGCGTCCATACCAAATTTCAGCTCAGTACGTCCAATCAGTTTTGAGGTGTAGCCCCTCAAACACCATGCCCCCATCTCAGAAGTTCCCTATGGGAGAATTCCGTTTGTTCGATTCAGCCTTAATATAAGGGCACGACCGTGCCCTTATAATTGACTGTATTGTTTTCTTTCAAAAATCCACTTAATTTTCTTTACCCGATTATTAAAATGGTAATTGACAAAAACAAACTACATTGTCACCAGAAGAGCAATACAAAATGTACAAGTGATATATTAAAATCATCTTTCCAGCTTGAATTTCAATGATGCATTGGGGCAACGATTTTGTGAGAAACATCTTCACCCTTAAATAAAGATTTTCTTAATTCCTTACCTGTGTGCTAATTAGATATCACCTTGTTTTCACATTAAACAGACTTCCACATGAGAAAACAGCAAAGATGCAGTGGCGTTAATGTTTCCTGGTGTCAACCTGTATTATTTCCGTAGATATTGAAATGAGGATGCATCTTGCTGCCTTTCCAATGAAGCAAGTTTAATTTAGTAATAGGTGAAAAACCATCCCTACAAAGATGTTAATCAGATACTTGGCTTTGTGGACACTTTTCAGAGAACAAATTTGTTATCATAAAAATAAAGCCAGAAAATGAAGAGCTGTTTAATCACTCAATTGGATTTTTCTGCCAGCATTTTTCTTTTTCTCTGCAACCCACTGCTAAATTGTGCTTCCTAGCTGTTTTTTTATAAAATCACTTAATCAAATCTAACTCTGATTACATCAGAGAAGGCCAGGTACCCTACACCATAAGAGGGGGTTTGCAATTTTGACTTGTCTACTTAAATATCACCAAAATCTGATCACAAGGTCAATTACGTCCCTGGGTGGGATTGAACCACCAACCTTTTGATTAATAGCTGAACACACTAACCGATTGCGCCACAGAGACACTTTGCAAAAACTATATACTGACAAAGACTAATAAGCATTCATCTAGAACGTTTCCTAGAAAAACTTTAAAAAGTCAATAATCTGGAGAGTTTTTGTAAGATGTTTCTTCCAGCAACCAATGAAGAAACACATTGGTACTTTCGCATGATGTGTGAGTGCTTCAGGATCTCTTGCACTTACATGTGCAGCAGAGTACTGCAATGGAAGCATGCTGGGCCCATAACCCAGAGGTAGGCAGATTGAAACTATCCTTTGCTATATGCATTTTTTTTTGTTCACTAAAGTAATCCAAAACTGGGATTGATATTTTAGCTTTTATTTTTACTTAAAGTACAATAACTTTTACCATTTTAATTTGTTTTAATAGTATATTGACAGTATTGTTTTCTTTCAAAAATCCACTTAATTTTCTTTACCCTATTATTAAAATGGTAATTGACAAAAACAAACTACATTGTCACCAGAAGAGCAATACAAAATGTACAAGTGATATATTAAAATCATCTTTCCAGCTTGAATTTCAATGATGCATTGGGGCAACGATTTTGTGAGAAACATCTTCACCCTTAAATAAAGATTTTCTTAATTCCTTACCTGTGTGCTAATTAGATATCACCTTGTTTTCACATTAAACAGACTTCCACATGAGAAAGCAGCAAGGATGCAGTGGCGTTAATGTTTCCTGGTGTCAACCTGTATTATTTCAGTAGATATTGAAATGAGGATGCATCTTGCTGCCTTTCCAATGAAGCAAGTTTAATTTAGTAATAGGTGAAAAACCATCCCTACAAATATGTTAATCAGATACTTGGCTTTGTGGACACTTTTCAGAGAACAAATTTGTTATCATAAAAATAAAGCCAGAAAATGAAGAGCTGTTTAATCACTCAATTGGATTTTTCTGCCAGCATTTTTCTTTTTCTCTGCAACCCACTGCTAAATTGTGCTTCCTAGCTGTTTTTTTATAAAATCACTTAATCAAATCTAACTCTGATTACATCAGAGAAGGCCAGGTACCCTACACCATAAGAGGGGGTTTGCAATTTTGACTTGTCTACTTAAATATCACCAAAATCTGATCACAAGGTCAATTACGTCCCTGGGTGGGATTGAACCACCAACCTTTTTTTTTTTTATAAATCTGTTTATTTTGATTTTCATAGAGTATAAAGTCAAACAGGAACAAATCGGTAGCATTTGATGAAGTAAACAATTATATCATGTAGGTAGGTACATCAAACTGTATCGAAAAGAAAACATACAATCTTATCTGAGCATGGGAATAAAAGTAGTGAAAAAGGCATATGTTCCCGTGTTTCAGGTATGCACTATTTGTACCATAAAACCCTCAGGAAGATGTTCCTTAAAGCTAACCATTAAAACATCATTCAAAAATCAATTTGTTTTCACATGAAGATGAGAAAAAAGTACAGAGAGAGAAGAAAGAAGATGGGGTAGGGAAATACATTAGGGTAAATGGGGAAGGAGGGAAAGATGCTCCTGACAATTGAATCGAGGAAAAATAGCAGTGAATATATCAATCTCCTGGCAGGGTCTGGAGGAGGTCAACCCTAGGACTGAATAGCCTAAACTGCATGGATGGTTATGAGGTAGATTCTTCTAATAGTTTCCTATGGAGAAACCATTCAGTTTGTTCAAAGACTTTAAATATCTGGGCTTGTGTGGACTGATCTCGTGACTCTATATAAAGACCCCACTTTTTGTAAAAAGTTTTAACCCCCACCTCTATATTGGCTTGGACCGATTTCCTATCATAGTATAGTATCTGTAGAAGTTTACCATGAACTTCCCCGAGTGTAGGGGGAGAGGGTGACAACCAGTGTGATAAAATAATTTTCTTTGAGACTGTTACCAAAATTGTGAGAAATGGTATAGTTCGCCGTTTCTCAGGTCCTAAATGCCATTCGGAGAAATTTGCACACAAACAAGATAGGGGTGTTGCTGTTACATGTATATTCAAAAGCTTATTAATGTAAGCCAGAAGTTTGTTCCAGAAACGTTTAATCCGACCACATTCCCAGAACATATGATAGAAGGAAGCCGTACGTATATGACATTTGGGACATTCCCCAGTTTCCGTGGGGTGAAACTTAGCATGTTGGCTCGGGGAAATATAGGCTCTCTGTAACGTACGGAGGTGGACCTCCTGTAAGTAAGGTGAGGCCAGGGCTTTCAAGCTAGAAACATAATGATCACTGAGTTGGTGATGGGCAGTCAGAGTAGGTATATCTTTACTCCATTGGTGAAGTAGTCTTTCCCATCTACAGTCTGTTGTGCTAGATGTCAGAATAGAGTATATTTGTCTAATGCGTGTCGGGCCTATTCTATGTGTTTTAAGCGAAAGCTGTAGTGGGTTAGTAGATAAGGGAGTTTCTTGTGAGGTAGTACTCCTGTGGGTAGCCAAGCCTAGATAGTGTCGTGTCTGTAGATACATGAAAAAATGAGAGTGGGGTAGGCTATATTTCTCTTGGAGCGATGTGAAGGAGTACATGGATCCTCCCGGGTCAAATACTTTGGAAGAGTTTGAGAGTCCTTTCTCTTTCCAGAGTCGGTAATTTGAGTTAAGGAGGGACGGGGGGAAAGCTGGATTACCCCATAGCGGGATGCATATAGATTCCTCAGGATTGCATTTAAATTTCTTGTGTAAAGCGCGCCAGTTATAATAGATATCCCTAAAAAGGGGGTTAGCAAGGATGTGGGTCGGGATCAGTGAGGGTTTAGATAGGAGTAATGCCCCCGGGGAGTAAGGAGTGAATAGTGCCTCATCTAGAGCGGAGTCTGTATAGAGTTCCCTGTCAAACAGCCAGTCAGCAGCACATCTAAATAGGGATGCCATTGAGTAGGATGCGTAATCTGGAACACCAAATCCGCCTGCGGACTTGGGTGCCATCAGTTTATCCAAAGCAATGAACGCCTTCTTGCCTTTCCATAAAAACCTTGACATAATTTTCCGTAGATATTG